>NW_028166105.1:247500-329000 GCF_964263955.1 Coregonus lavaretus
TCACCCTGGTCAGAGCGGACCGCGATCCTGGTAAGAGAGCGACTCTGTACCCCGACATTGAACTGCTTTCTGTGTCATTGCGACCTTACTATCAATTCAATTCAATTTAAGGGCTTTATTGGCATGGGAAACGTGTGTTAACATTGCCAAAGCAAGGGAAGTAGATAGTAAACAAAAGTGAAATAAACAATAAATATTAACAGTAAACATTACACTCAGAAGTTTCAAAAGAATAAAGACATTTCAAATGTCATATTATGTATATATACAGTGTTGTTACAATGTGCAAATAGTTAAAGTACAAATGGGAAAATAAATAAACATAAATATGGGTTGTATTTACAATGGTGTTTGTTCTTCACTGGTTGCCCTTTTCTTGTGGCAACAGGTCACAAATCTTGCAGCTGTGATGGCACACTGTGGTTTTTCACCCAGTAGATAAGGGAGTTTATCAAAATTGGGTTTGTTTTCGAATTCTTTGTGGATCGCTGTAATCTGAGGGAAATATGTGTCTCTAATATGGTCATACATTTGGCAGGAGGTTAGGAAGTGCAGCTCAGTTTCCACCTCATTTTGTGGGCAGTGTGCACATAGCCTGTCTTCTCTTGAGAGCCAGGTCTGCCTACGGCGGCCTTTCTCAATAGCAAGGCTATGGTCACTGAGTCTGTACATAGTCAAAGCTTTCATTAAGTTTGGGTCAGTCACAGTGGTCAGGTATTCTGCCACTGTGTACTCTCTGTTTAGGGCCAAATAGCATTCTAGTTTGCTCTGTTTTTTTGTTTGTTCTTTCCAATGTGTCAAGTAATTCTCTTTTTGTTTTCTCATGATTTGGTTGGGTCTAATTGTGTTGTTGTTGTTGTTGTTGTTGTCCTGGGGCTGTGTGGGGTCTGTTTGTGTTTGTGAACAGAGGCCCAGGACAAGCTTACTTAGGGGACTCTTCTCCAAGTTCATCTCTCTGTAGGTGATGGCTTTGTTATGGAAGGTTTGGGAATCGCTTCCTTTTAAGTGGTTACTATCTGCCCCGTGAGTTCCCCCAATTGTTTGTTACCGTTGTGTACTGTTGATAATCACAAGTTTACTGGAGAACTGAGACCAAGTAGAGACTTTGGACAGGGTGGATATGGTATAATAAAGGCAGTTTATTCAGAGGTAAAGATATCTGGAATCGCGTGCACGGACTCGTGCACGTGTGTAGGTCACCTAAATCATCAGAAAAATTGCCCCTCCTGAGAATTTTTTCAGGAGCCGCCACTGCATACAGTTGAAGTCGGAAGTTTACATACACTTAGGTTGGAGTCATTAAAACTTGTTTTTCAACCACTCCACACATTTCATGTTAACAAACTATAGTTTTGGCAAGTCGGTTAGGACATCTAATTTGTGCATGACACAAGTAATTTTTCCAACAATTGTTTAAAGACTGATTATTTCACTTATAATTCACTGTATCACAATTCCAGTTGGTCAGAAGTTTACATACACTAAGTTGACTGTGCCTTTAAACAGCTTGGAAAATTCCAGAAAATGGCTTTAGAAGCTTCTGATTGACATTGTTTGTACCTGTGGATGTATTTCCAGGCCTACCTTCAAACTCAGTGCCACTTTGCTTGACATCATGGGAAAATCAAAAGAAATCAGCCAAGACCTCAAAAAAAAATGTGTAGACGTCCACAAGTCTGGTTCATCCTTGGGAGCAATATCCAAACGCCTGACGGTACCACGTTCATCTGTATAAACAATAATACGTAAGTATAAACACCATGGGACCACGCAGCCGTCATACCGCTCAGGAAGGAGAAGCGTTCTGTCTCCTAGAGATGAACGTACTTTGGTGCGAAAAATGCAAATAAATCCCAGAACAACAGTAAAGGACCTTGTGAAGATGCTGGAGGAAACAGGTACAAAAGGTACTGAAAGGTCACTCAGCAAGCCAGACTACGGTTTGCAACTGCATATGGGGACAAAGATCGTACTTTTTGGCGAAATGTCCTCTGGTCTGATGAAACAAAAATAGAATTGTTTGGCCATAATGACCATCGTTATGTTTGGAGGAAAAAGGGGGTTGCTTGCAAGTCGAAGAACACCCTCCCAACCGTGAAGCACGGGGGTGGCAGCATCATGCTCTGGGGGTGATTTTCCAAGCTGTTTAAAGGCATCTGGGGAGATGGTGCCGGAGAAGACGGCTGTCGTTTTACAGCCCTCTAACCAATTGTATTATTATGTGTGTTTTTTCGCATTATTTGTAATTTATTCTGTACATAATGTTTCTGCCATCGTCTCTTATAACCAAAAAGAGCTTCTGGATATCAGGATAGCGATTACTCACCTCATATTGGACGAAGATTTTTTCTTCAACGAGTCGGACGCGAAGGATATCCTACAGACACCCGACAAGGCCCAAATCCCCATCATTCGCAGGAGAAAGAGACGGAGATATCGTGAACGTAGGTCGGGGTGCCTTGTAAGAATCCGACGGCGAGCGAGTAAACTGCCTCTTCAATCAATCCTATTAGCAAATGTTCAATCATTTGAAAATAAATTAGATGACCTACGATTACGGTTATCCTACCAACGGGACATTAAAAACTGTAATATCTTATGTTTCACCAAGTCGTGGCTGAACGACGACATGGACAACATACAGCTGACGGGATATACGCTACATCGGCAGGATAGAGCGGCTGACACCGGAAAACGCTCATCCAGAGGCAGCACTCCTATTTGCCGGGGACTTTTTGAAATGCGCAACCAGATGGGAAAAAACTCTAGACCACCTTTACTCCACACACAGAGACGCATACAAAGCTCTCCCTCGCCCTCCATTTGGCAAATCTAACCATAACTCTATCCTCCTGATTCCTGCTTATAAGCAAAAACTAAAGCAGGAAGCACCAGTGACTCGGTTAATAAAAAAGTGGTCAGATGACGCAGATGCTAAGCTACAGTACTGTTTTGCTAGCACAGACTGGAACATGTTCCGGGATTCTTCAGATAGCATTGAGGAGTACACCACATCAGTCACTGGCTTCATCAATAAGTGCATCGATGACGTGTTCCCCACAGTGACTGTACGTACATACCCCAACCAGAAGCCATGGATTACAGGCAACAACCGCACTGAGCTAAAGGGTAGAGCTGCCGCTTTCAAGGATCGGGACTCTAACCTGGACGCTTATAAGAAATCCCACTATGCCCTCTGACGAACCATCATACAGGCAAAGAGCCAATACAGGTCTAAGATTGAATCGTACTACACCGGCTCTGACGCTCGTCGGATGTGGCAGGGCTTGAAAACTATTACAGACTACAAAGGGAAGCACAGCCGCGAGCTGCCCAGTGACACAAGCCTACCAGACGAGCTAAACCACTTCTATGCTCGCTTTGAGGCAAGCAACACTGAAGCATGCATGAGAGCACCAGCTGTTCCGGATGACTATGTGATCACACTCTCTGTAGCCGATGTGAGTAAGACTTTTTAGCAGGTCAAAATTCACAAGGCCGCAGGGCCAGACGGATTACCAGGACGTGTACTCCGAGCATGTGCAGACCAACTGGCAAGTGTCTTCACTGACATTTTCAACATGTTCCTGACTGAGTCTGTAATACCAACATGTTTCAAGCAGACCACCATAGTCCCCGTGCCCAAGGACACTAAGATAACCCGCCTAAATGACTACCGACCCATTGCACTGACGTCTGTAGCCATGAAGTGCTTTGAAAGGCTGGTCATGGCTCACATCAACACCATTATCCCAGAAACCCTAGACCCACTCCAATTTGCATACCGCCCCAACAGATGATGCAATCTCTATTGCACGTTACACTGCCCTATCCCAACTGGACAAGAGGAACACCAACATGAGAATGCTATTCATTGACTACAGCTCAGCGTTCAACACCATAGTGCCCTCAAAGATCATCACTAAGCTAAGGATCCTGGGACTAAACACCTCCCTCTGCAACTGGATCCTGGAGTTCCTGATGGGCCGCCCCCAGGTGGTAAGGGTAGGTAACAACACATCTGCCACGCTGATCCTCAACACAGGGGCCCCTCAGGGGTGCGTGCTCAGTCCCTTCCTGTACTCCCTGTTCACCCATGACTGCATGGCCAGGCACGACTCCAACACCATCATTAAGTTTGCCGACGACGCAACAGTAGTAGGCCTGATCACCGACAACGATGAGACAGCCTATAGGGAGGAGGTCAGAGACCTGGCTGTGTGGTGCCAGGATAACAACCTCTCCCTCAATGTGACCAAGACAAAGGAGATGATTTTGGACTACAGGAAAAAAAAGAGGACTGAGCACGCCCCCATTCTCAACGACAAGGCTGTAGTGGAACAGGTTGAGAGCTTCAATTTCCTTGGTGTCCACATCACCAACGAACTATCATGGTCCAAACACACCAAGACAGTCGTGAAGAGGGCACGACAAAGCCTATTCCCCCTCAGGAGACTGAAAAGATTTGGCATGGCTCCTCAGATCCTCAAAAGGTTATACAGCTGCACCATCTAGAGCATCCTGACTGGTTGCATCACCGCCTGGTATGGCAACTGCTCGGCCTCCGACCGCAAGGCACTACAGAGGGTAGTGCGTACGGCCCAGTACATTACTGGGGCCAAGCTTCCTGCCATTCAGGACCTCTATACCAGGCGGTGTCAGAGGAAGGCCCTCAAAATTGTCAAAGACTCCAGCCACCCTAGTCATAGACTGTTCTCTCTGCTACCGCACGGCAAGCGGTACCGGAGAGCCAAGTCTAGGTCCAAAAGGCTTCTCAACAGCTTCTACCCCCAAGCAAAAGGCTCCTGAACAGCTAATCATGGCTACCCGGACTATTTGCACTTCCCCCCCACCCCATATTTTTACGCTGCGCTACTCTGTTAATTATTTATGAATAGTCACTTTAACATATTACCTCAACTACCTCAACTAGCCAGTGCCCCCGCACATTGACTCTGCACCGGTACCCCCCTGTATATAGCCTCCCTACTGTTATTTTTTTCTGAACCATTTTTTGTTGTTGTTGTTTTATTTTACTTTTTTATAAAAAAATAAATGCATTGTTTGTTAAGGGCTGTAAGTAAGCATTTCACGGTAATGTCTACACCAGTTGTATTCGGCGCATGTGGCAAATAAAATGGCTTAAGGAAAACAAAGTCAAGGTATTGGAGTGGCCATTACAAAGCCCTGACCTCAATCCTATAGAAAATGTTTGGGCAGAACTGAAAAAGTGTGTGCGAGCAAGGAGTCCTACAAACCCGACTCAGTTACACCAGCTCTGTCAGGAGGAATGGGCCAAAATTCACCCAACTTATTGTGGGAAGCTTGTGGAAGGCTACATGAAACCGTTTGACCCAAGTTAATCAATTTTTAAAGGCAATGTTACCAAATACTAATTGAGTGTATGTCAACTTCTGACCCACTGGGAATGTGATGAAAGAAATACAAGCTGAAATAAATCATTCTCTCTACTATTATTCTGACATTTCACATTCTTAAAATAAAGTGGTGATCCTAACTGACCTAAGACAGGGAATTTATACTAGGATTAAATGTCAGGAATTGTGGAAAAACTGACTTTAAATATATTTGGCTAAGGTGTATGTAAACTTCCGACTTCAACTGTACATTTCATTTGAAGATTTAAGATCTTTTTTCATGATGGCAGTGTGCTTTTACCTTTGATTACCTGATTGTTTCGTACAAATTGTGTTCTAACCATTTCATTGCGCTCTCTCTCTGTCTGTCTCTCTGTCTCTCTCTGTCTGTCTCTCTGTCTGTCTCTCTCTGTCTGTGTGTGTGTGTGTGTGTGTGTGTTCCAGGATGTTTGTAACCCAGGTGGTCCCTGACAGTAACCTGCTGATGTTGGTGATACAGGCAGACTGTGACTGTTCCCGTCAGTCCCCTCCTATCACCATGAAACCCAAGGAAGTGAAATATATCCTTTAACTTACTGGTTCACTCTCACAAGCCCTCTTCCTGACACAGACAGTGATTGAAAGAGGTATAATGGTGTTGTGGAAGTGGGATTTGATATCTATGAATAAGCAGTTCCAGTCATATATCAGACAAATCACTTCTCTTATTATGTTCTCTTTCATTTAAACCAGTCAGGAATTGCTGTTTTACACTGTGGGGAGCAGTCTCTTCTTAAACTCTTCTCATTGACACATTGAATCACATTAAATCTCTCATAAATCAAATTGATATCCCACATCAATGTTCAATCAAATTTCGATCAATCAAATGTATTTATAAAGCCCTTTTTACATCAGCAGATGTCACAAAGTGCTTATACAGAGAGAGAGAGAGAGAGAGAGAGAGAGAGAGAGAGAGAGAGAGAGAGAGAGAGAGAGAGAGAGAGAGAGAGAGAGAGAGAGACTACACGTAGTCTATTGCAGCATATATACTTGTTGTTCAGAGGGGTTGGGTTAAATGCGGAAGACACATTTCAGTTGAATGCATTCAGTTGTACAACTGACTAGATATCCCCCTTTCCCTTGTTAAGTGTGTTGGTATTGCAGCATAGATACTTGTTATTGTTGTTAAGTGTGTTGGTATTGCAGCATAGATACTTGTTGTTGTTGTTAAGTGTGTTGGTATTGCAGCATAGATACTTGTTGTTGTTGTTAAGTGTGTTGGTATTGCAGCATAGATACTTGTTATTGTTGTTAAGTGGGTTGGTATTGCAGCATAGATACTTGTTATTGTTGTTAAGTGTGTTGGTATTGCAGCATAGATACTTGTTGTTGTTAAGTGTGTTGGTATTGCAGCATAGATACTTGTTGTTGTTAAGTGTGTTGGTATTGCAGCATAGATACTCGTTGTTGTTAAGTGTGTTGGTATTGCAGCATAGATACTTGTTGTTGTTGTTAAGTGTGTTGGTGTCCTTGACCTCTGTGTACATAACGCCTCAGTAAAGTGTGACAGGATGAAATCTCAGAAGGTCCGTAGGAGACCCGAGTCCTGCCACGCATACCACCCTCAGGTCAGCACCCCATATTGGTCCACTGCCTCCCCTTATTGGTCCAGTGACACCTCTCTGAACCAATCAATTCAAGTGGATGGATTGACATCAGAAGAGAACATCTGCTGTACTATTCACAAAGCTCCCTTAATATTTTGGGAAGAACAAAACATCAAACTGAGTATTTTCTATCCTAAAAATCAAAAATATGAACTTTCTAGCCTTATGCAGTGTGTTCATTATACCACAGGTTGTAACTGTATGTGTTGTTATTGATTGATTACAGGAAAACGCCAAGGAGTGTGGAGGTGCATCACAGATCTACCCGTCTGTCTCTCTCTTCCTCACCTGTCTCTCTGCCTCCTTCGCCTGTCTCAAGGCCTCCACGCTGGTCTTCCGATGACAGACAGACAGCTACCTACCCTAAACCCAGACCCCCTCTGAATCGGAATCTCCCTGGAGGATTCCAGAATGCCTGAACATAGCATGCCTGCTTCTGCTTGCGTTATCTTTATCAATCAATATGACTTAAGTTATGATATTGATCATTTGGGTTGTTGGACTGAAAGGAATATGGCAGCTGAACAGAGAGCTGTTGATTGACTCCATGCTTGATGACTTTACAATCACAGAGAGCTGATGACTTCAGATGCTTGATGACTTTCAGTCACAACCGCCAAAGTTGTGCTTATTTGGACAACAGTTCTAAAACCATGAAAGGGCTTTTAGATGTTTTATTCTTCTTCAGTGTCTTATAAGAGAACATTATAGTGTTTCTATGCAAAAGGAAACATGCTTTCTTTGACCGTGGAAAGATCCAGTATCTCCTATGCGTATTCCAAAGGACTTGACTTTGCAATAGGACCATGGAAGACTATCAGTCTGTGGATGATGTGTTTTATAAAAGGCTTTAATAAAATAATACTCTGGATCCATGCATGTGTATGTCTGTTTACCTTAAGCCATGAAATGGAGGAGGAACCTTGGATAAGACATAGGCGCCTTTGAACAGTGATACAATTCAGATAGTGGAATCAGTGACCTCTGCTGGTCGAAATATGACATTGTAGGATGTTGATGAATCAAGGGGAGACTGACTGGCTGGCTGCTGAAGGATGGATGAACGAACACAATGGAATCAACTTCCACATTGTTCTCTTCATAACTTATCACTCTTTGGTCTACAAACACATCATGTATCTACTATTAAATGTGGGCTGGGTTTTCACTTTTGGAAATGGATGGACACTGTTTCAGGAATAACCTTCAAGTCACATATCTCAGATGCAATCTGAGACTTACTGAACCAGTTGGCTTAATTGTAAAACAAGAACCATTACTGACCACCTACTTCTGTCTTGGACTACTAGGTGAAACAGCCATTCTGTTTAGAAGGAGCAACATTACAATGTGTTGGACTACTAGGTGAAACAGCCATTCTGTTTAGAAGGAGCAACATTACAATGTGTTGGACTACTAGGTGAAACAGCCATTCTGTTTAGAAGGAGCAACATTACAATGTGTTGGACTGCTAGGTGAAACAGCCATTTTGTTTAGAAGGAACAACATTACAATGTGTTGGACTACTAGGTGAAACAGCCATTTTGTTTAGAAGGAGCAACATTACAATGTGTTGGACTACTAGGTGAAACAGCCATTTTGTTTAGAAGGAGCAACATTACAATGTGTTAGATATCAGGATCTCCAAGGTGTCTTTCATCTGAGCTTTACTGTATGACTCCAAAGGCTTTTATGATGGTTTATAGTTTTTAGCTAAATTCATGCATTCAATTATGGGTTTTTTTTTCCTTCTGAAAGGAATGTTGTCCAGGGCCTCCACTGCCACCCTCTTGTTGCCCCTGCCGCTTCTCTCTTCCTGGTCGTACATGGGGCACATGTAGGCGGTGCGCCTCAGGGCGCTAATGTCCACCTCGTCCTCGTCGTCCCATGGCTGGTAGGGCCGCTGGGAGGGAACGGCCGACTTGAACAGACAGGGCCTCATCATCGCCAGCTCTAGGTCACGGGGGATATGCCTCAGGCCCAGGCTTTTCTTTTCATGGCATAATCTCTTCTTTCTAATTCAAATGCCTTTAGTCATGAATTAAATGATTATTAAATGCATAATTAAGAATAATAAGATGGAATACTGCTAAATTAGTATTGCTTGCTGGACATAAAAAAGTACTGTAAGATTTCAGTGTCTAGTGATATTAAGTAGCCTTTTTTTTAGCAGTCTGTCCCTTTAACTTTGACAGTAATGCTGTAATGATGTTACGTCATCATGTGGTAACTGTCCTCATGATACAGTATTGTTGAACAATATGCTGTTGCCTGTAATGTGATTGACATGTCCTGAGTCCTGTGTGTCTGGCTGCTTGTATCCCAAATGGCACCCTTTTCCCTATGTAGTGCACTACTTTTGACCAGGACCCATAGGGAATAGGGTGCCATTCGGAGTATAGCCTGAGAGTCTGGGAGGCAATATGATTCATACAGCACAGTTTGATTGACATTGTAGATAATCTGGAATGGATCAATAATAATGCAATAAATAAACATATTTTCTTTATTTAAAAGCTGTACTCCCTTTTGATGCTTGCATTTTAGCCATGTAATTTAGCCTGTCAGTTATGACATGTTTTTATCTTGTATCATCTTATAATTCATATATTCAGCAGTGTATGCACACAAAACTCCAAAGATTGTATTTTCTTCAATGCTTAGTTTTTATTTATGTACTGCTTCAGGGAAATGTAAAGGCATGGTGTCCGACAGTGACAGGATTATTGTATTTTCTGTCTGAGGCACTGTCATTATACAATATTGACAATACATTCAATAGGAAAAATGTGTCATTGCACAAGGAGAAGTGCTAACCTTTCTTGCCCTTCTTCTTGGTGCTCTCATCCCAGGTGTTGGCACTGACCAGGGACATGTTGCCCTGGCCCAGGGAGGGAAGCAGTTTGGGCCGGGGGGCAACCGGGGGTTTGGGGACCATCTTTGGAGGAGGAGCATCCCTCTGGGCTCTCCTGGCCAGCAGGGGTCCTGTCCGGACGAAGGCCTCAGGCCTGGTGATGTCCCTGGGGGGGCTGGTTGTCCTTCTGGCAGCCTCCTCTGGCTGGGCAGCCTCCGGCATGGAGAGAAAAAAACACATTGAAAAATGACTGTGTTGTTCTTGGGTACTGACTCACAAAAGTAAGAATGAACAGATTGGATATCATCATCAGTGGAGGAAAAATAAGAATGCCCCACATTGCCCTCCTCAGAATGGAGGCTTTCTAGTTTTCCTGAGACCTGCCAGTCTGTCCACATCCAGGGCTCTGTCGCTGCCCAGCCTCACTACAGTCACAGCTCATGTGGCCCGGAGAAAAGCACTTGAAGCACAGCTGGTGCATCTGACAGTGAGCTTTGGTCCAGTGATTAGTGCTTCCACAGACAGCGCACTCACGCTGATGTTTGTGGAACTGTTTACGGGGCCCTCTGTTCACAGACTGAGTATTGCTGACCAGAGCATTCTCTAACAAAGTCAAAACTTTCATTAATGTCCCACCCTCAGATACAGATGGTGCCTGGTCTGGTTCACGGCCACATTGAGAAAAATATGAAACATTAGGTCTTTTCACAGGACCCACTCCCTCCTGAGGGCAGTCAAAAACGGCAGCCACCTGCTGTGAAAGTTGTGTTCTACATGCTTTACGTTCCCTTAACAGTTCATCCAACCGATCCTGTACCTCACTGGCTGTCCAGTCACGAATGGGTTTGCTCTTGAACACTTGGGCCAACTCTTTATCAGGACAGTTGCGTACAAACATGACTGCCAACTCTGAGCACTGATTGGGTAAGGTCCTGCCCTCACTCACAAGGTACTGTTCGGCTGCCTCTGCAGCTTTGTTAAGCCTAATCCAGAAATCTATTGGACCCTCATTAGCATATGGTTTGATTGAATAGAAATCAGCTAATGGCATACCTGAGCAGACAGTATCCCCAAAGTGTTGCTTGAAAACACTGAACACCGCCTTAACATCTGTGACAACAAGGTTGTTAAACTTCCAGACTTTGGTCACATCCCGTGCCCTCCCCATGAGCCTAGACATCACCTCCCCAACATTCCCAGACCCAGTGTAACCCCTCTTCTCTAGGTAGACTTCCATTAACTCCTCCCACTCCAGGACAGAGTACGTATCTGAGCCATCACCCCTAAAAAGAGGTGGAGCACTAACATCTGACTTCACAACCAGATTCAGCTTGGACGCATCAATAAAGGTTGACCCACACTTCTCAGGCAGGGGAAACTGCTGGGGTTGGTGAGGGGGACGGGCAGGAGAAAGACTTGAAACCCCAGGCTGCAGTAAACTCGCTCTGATAGATTCTCCTATCTCTGAACCAATCTGCTTAATAAGGTCACTAAGCTGACTCGGAGGCGTCCCATTATCACCGAGTACTGTGGATGATGGTACATCAAAAGACAGAGGTGGGATACCCTGGTCAGGTGGAACAAACAGCCTACCCCTCCCAGTGCTTGCAAACTCAGGACTAGCAAACGCTCTACTCCCAGGAGCTGACTGTACAATTGGTGTAAATGGAAGGACACCCCTCCCTCTACCCACACTAAAATCCCCAGCATAACACGGGTGCATTTAGTGCATTCAAATACCAAAAAAAATTAATGCAATAAACAAATTCGTCCAAAACATACAAATAAGCACGAATACCTGTATCTAATGAATATGCTACATTCACTTTCACTGTTTACAGTATATATTCACTTACAGTAAACCATCAACAAATTCACATGCGCAGGTCGTGCACCTCATCCACATGCACAGCTCCGGCGGTCGGCTTGAGCTGACCAGTCGGCAGGTCACGTAATTAGGACACTGCCACAACTGGAATTCTGATGGTTGGATAATTTTTATTCGACCTGCACACGAAGAGACAACACACAATATGTTAGCTCTTGGTGCAGCCACAGCTCTCGGGCACCTTGCTAGTTGAAGGTCAGGCAAAAGAGAACAGGTGCTGCATGCACACATTCAGTGCCTAACAACACACTATACAATACAAGTAAAATGATATACAACATAATTCTGACAAAATAAAAGACATACCTGCACACCACGAGACAACACACAATAGGTTAGCCCTTGGTGCAACCACAGCTCTCGGGCACCTGCGTGAGCACATAGAAACTCACTCAAACACTGCCCCAAATACTCCCGAGTTACAATAGGTACCCTAATTAGCGAGCTCGGTGAAAGTTGTTAACATAAATCTTTATATTGTCCACATTGTAACAAAACCTCTAGTTGCGTAACAGCACTTTGTGTAACTTTACCACAGTTTTATATTGACTAATTACGGCGCCAAGGACAACATACCTTGCTAGTTGAAGGTCAGGCAAAAGAGAACAATAAGAGGGTACATAAATACAGATAACCCGCGATGGACCAAACCAAAATATACAAAACTTTTACAATTAGGTGTATTTACAATATAGATACATAAAAATGTTTGTACACCAAAAAATAACATTAGCTATGGAGCTGTAATTAAATAAAGAAACCACATTGAAATATTATTATTATTAACTTATTAACATCCCCTCTTGACCTGGCCTACTTGAACTGTCCTTGTGTGCAATTTGGTGCATAATCTAGGGGAACAACATCACACTACTACACATATAATTCAAGTCATACCTTTATTGTCATTCATGCTCTTATTTTTAACCGAGTAGTTTTGCAAAAGTGTAACCTGCGTCAATTCTAGGAAATATTGGAATAACGTGCTTAAGAGGACACCTGACACGCACAACAGGATAACACAACAACCACATGTTCAATTGACAATCATTGATTTAAATGGATGTGGTCAATAGATTTGTATAGGTATATATACTAATTTAATTTAACTTGTAAGGCAAGGTTGGGTTAGTAGGTCTATGCAACATGCACCTGGATAATCGCGTCATGAATCGGAACGGCTCCAACGTCCTCATATACACATTATGACAAAATAAAGATCTTAATCTTTCACGAAATAAAGACATAGAAGAAAACAGGTTCTAGAAACTCAATTTCTCCATGGCAATGGAATGTAAACATGTATATTGCGCCAAACATAACCAAATATCGCCTACAACTCAATTCTCAGCGCAGCAAATTGGACGACTCCACAGGCATTGATCATTCGCGACTTTAAGTCATTCCTTTTATCTCTAGAGCATCCCGTATATCTATAGCGCTGCATTTCGTCCCCCTCTGACCATGGATAGGGTTGGGAGCATTCCTGAGTTCACTTATGGTCCCACTAAGGTAATCTTAGGAGATATTCCTTTTGGCATACTGTAAATGCCTGTGCATAATGTACCTAGTAAAGCATAATTATTTTAATTATCTTCAAAGGAATTCTGTAGAAGCAGCCTTTATTTTCAGACTCTGCAGGCCTGCTGGGAGGAAGCATATTACAATAAACAGGTAAGATTCATCCCACAAAAACAGTAACCACAGAAAAAAAGAGATAGATTTAATCCCAAAACAAGAGTTTTATTTCAAGACAGTTTAGAGAAGATGGTCATAAGAGTTCTTAATATCACTTGCAAATTGTGAGACATGAGCAGTTGTGAAATGTTGCGAGAGGCCCTTCTGAAAGCACATTATATGGTCTTTAGTGGCACGGTCTCACACCTTACCTCATCTTGCAGAAGAAGCTCATGGTCCACTATCTGCTGCTCCAGAGTCGAGGCCAGGTCTCGCCCCATGTCACCATGGAGCACATGAGCGACTGGCTGGTGTCTCAGGGCAAAAAATCCCTTAGGGAGAGGTGAGTACCACGTCAGCTCTCACCTTCACTGCCATTCTCTGTCACCAGCAGCACTCCAGGAGGTGTGGGTAAAATAAACAACAGATAAATAGGAAGCCAGGAAAGTTGAAATGCTTTGTGTTTTATTTGAAGGGTGTGGAAGGAAACCCTGGAGGAAGGGAACGAACTCGCTCGGCTGGTAAGAGAATGAGAGTTAGAGACTTAGACTATCAGTCAGTGAGCTCTTTTCTAGCCTTTCAACAACTAGTTAGTACAGCAGAATATATTTGTTGTGAAATTACACTAATGGGACTTCCTGTTTCCTACGGCAGACCTGGGAAGTAAACACCTGCCTAAAAATGATTGACATGGAGCACAAGGCTGTCTGCAAGCTCCGCCGCTCTATGCACCCCACCTCTCCAGCTGGCGCTGACATGTGAGTTCCATGTACTGCCCCGCATACGGCTTGCTCCATTCATCTACACATCTGGAGTTTTGCAGAAAAAAACTAGGGCAGTGTTCTCTGTGTGAACATTGCACATAGTTTAGCTTTCTCTGCTGCTTTTTGTTGATTTCAGCGACCCCAAGGTCCACATCATCATGGAGAGAGCTGTGAGGAGCATTCAGGACAAGCTGTCCAATAAACCCTGTAGCAACCTGCTCAGCCCATCCCAGGTGGTGGTGGAGCTGGTGCCCAGGATCCTCCTGGCCCTGTGGCTTCAGCCAGAGGAAGGCCATTCAGATCACCCCATCCTCCTAAGCGGGATGGCTGTGAGTATGGTGGTGGCCGTAGGGGAGAAGCTCTCCAGCATGTTGAAGGCCTCTTCTCCTCACACCCCTATCTCCCGGGCTGCTGCTTTTGACTCTGTGAGGTCGATCCTCGGGAGAATCAGCCAGTCCTTCTCCCTGGATGACCTCACAACCCCTTTTTTTATGAGCTCTGTCTGTGCCTTTGTGGCGGACGAGGTGAAAAGCTGCTTCCAGCCTACTGCAGACACCCTGCCAGTTCCCCCTGTCCTAGTGGTGGCCGTCTCCGCCACACTACCAGCTGACATCCAAGCAGGTGAGTAGCACTCATAGAGAGCACTCTGACATATGCCTTTTGTCATGACATCCTGGTGCCTTGTAGTAGTAAAGCCAATCAGGATTTTAATTGTCACCCCAAACACAGATGCAGACCAGGCTTCTTCCCACCTGGAGGTTGTGGAAATCCCCCATAACACAGAGGCAGACCCAGCTTCTTCCCACCCATTGGTTGTGGACATCACCCCTAACACAGAGTCAGACCCTGCTTCTTCCAACCTGGAGGTTGTGGACATCACCCATAACACAGAGGCAGACCCAGCTTCTTCTCAGCTGGAGGTTGTGGACATCACCCCTAACAAAGAGGCACACCTGGCTTCTTCGCACCTGGAGGTTGTGGACATCACCCCTAACAAAGAGGCACACCTGGCTTCTTCCCACCTGGAGCTTGTGGACATCACCCCTAACACAGAGTTAGACCCGGCTTCTTCCTATCAGGAGGTTGTGGAAACCACCCCTAACACAGAGACAGACCCGGCATCTTCCAACCTGGAGCTTGTGGACATCACCCCAAACACAGAGGCAGACCCGGCTTCTTCCCACCGTATGGTTGTTGACATCACCCCTAACACAGAGGCAGACCCGGCTTCTTCTCACCTGGAGGTTGTGGACATCACCCCTAACAAAGAGGCACACCTTGCTTCTTCCCACCTGGAGGTTGTGGACATCACTCCTAACAAAGAGGCACACCTGTCTTCTTCCCACCAGGAGCTTGTGGACATCACCCCTAACACAGAGGCAGACCCATCTTCTTCCCACCAGGAGGTTATGGAAATCATCCCTAACACAGAGGCAGACCTGTCTGTTTTCCACTTGGAGCTTGTGGACATCACCCCTAACACAGAGGCTAAGAAGGCTTCTACCCACCTGAAGTTTGTGGTCATCACCCCTAACACAGAGTTAGACCCGGCTTCTTCCTATCAGGAGGTTGTGGAAACCACCCCTAACTCAGAGGCAGACCCGGCTTCTTCCCACCTGGAGCTTGTGGACATCACCCCAAACACAGAGGCAGATCCTGCTTCTTCCCACATGGAGTTTGTGGACATCACCCCTAACACAGATGCAGACCCGGCTTCTTCCCACCTAGAGGTTGTGGACATCACCCCAAACACAGAGGCAGATCCTGCTTCTTCCCACCTGGAGCTTGTGGACATCACCCCTAACACAGAGGCAGACCCGGCTTCTTTCCACCTAGTTGTTGTGGACATAACCTTTAACACAGAGGCAGACCCGGCTTATTCCCAGCTGGAAGTTGTGGAAATCACCCCTAACATAGAGGCAGACCCGGCTTCTTCCCACCGTAAGGTTGTGGACATCACCCCTAATACAGAGGTAGACCCGGCTTCTTCTCACCTGGAGGTTGTGGAAATCACCCCTAACAAAGAGGCAGAACCCGTCTCTTCCCACTTGGAGATTGTGTTCGTCACACCTAACACAGAGGCAGAACCCGTCTCGTCCCACTTGGAAGTGGTGGACATCACCCCTTACACAGAGGCAGACCCGGCTTCTACCCACCTGAAGGTTGTGGACATCACCCCTAACACAGAGGCAGATCCGGCTTGTTCTCAGCTGGAGGTTTTGGACCTCACCCCTAACACAGATGCATACCCTGCTTCTTCACTCTTGGAGGTTGCGGACGTCACACCTGAAGAAAAGCCTCTCATGGTGGCCGTCTACGCCACTCTGCCATCTGACATCCAAGCAGGTGAGTAAGACTTATAGAAAGCACTCTGACAGGTGCCGTTCATCATGATAACATGTAAAGTGTTGGTCCCATGTTTCATGAGCTGAAATAAAAGATCCCATTCAACTGGCCAGTGTTTAGAACCTACGGTTTGCATTTATTTACATTCTGCCCCGCTTTTGTCCCTTTCCAGAGGATGTTGCTGTGGTCACCCTGGACGTCACCCCACACGTCACCAAGGACGTGACCCTGGATGTTCCATGCAGGGCGAGGAAAGGGGCAGTCCGGCGTTTTTTTTGCAGGCTTTGGAGGGCAGTGTGCTGCTGCGCTTGCCACAAGGAAGAGGAGGAACAATATTAATTATTCATTAGACCAGAAACAGGATTGAACCATAGACCATTAAATTCTTTGCATTATAGTTGCCTTCAATTCTGATTTTCTTCTGTTTAATTCTTAATTAATTTCAGAACATTTCTCTAAACTTTGTGGAGTAGGTTGTATAAATAAGTGGGAAACATCCCAATCCCAATTTTAATGCTTTTAATAATTAACTTATTAAATTTTTTTTAGATTTATTATTTGACAAAAAAGTGGAGGGCGCGACCAAAAAACTTTAATCATCATAGAAAACTCTTGCTCACTATTAAAAATGCATTGTTTAATTTAAGCAAGGTTAAAAGATTAACGTTTCGGCCTAGTCTATGACGATATGCAAGTTGTGTTTGCCCAGTTAAAGGGGGACCCAGACTCACCCTGGTTCTTGAGGGTTGCAGACACTGAATAATTATCATTTGAAATAAATGGCACTTTTCAAGTCTTGACTAAAAATCTTTAATGAATATGAATTTAAATACAATTGACTTGAGGATCAGAGCAGGCAGGCTGACTGGCTTGCCCTGAAGGCCCTCTGCCTCTACCTCTGTGTGGTTAATCTCAGCCAAGAGGTTGTATGGGTTGTCTGTCTCTCTCTGGGTGTGAATCACTATCACTATGACCTCTTGCTCAGCCTGCCCGTTGGCCTGATTAGAAGGCTTCCCCTCTCATTCCTTGCTCACAGGAGCAGGGGTGATGGCATCCAGGGTAACCTCTTCCTCTCCTGTATCTAACCCATCTTTCTGGCTGTGAGTTCGACTGAGGTCACTCGTTCTCTCTCCCAGGGTGTTGGATAGTTTCTCCTCCTCTGTGTCTTGTGTATTTTCTACATTGTAGAATAATAGTGAAGTCATCAAAACGATTAAATAACACATATGGCATCATGTAGTAACCAAAAACGTGTTACACATATCAAAATATATTTCAGATTTGAGATTCTTCAAAGTAGCCACCCTTTGCCTTGATCACAGCTTTGTACATACAGAATAATACGAAATGTTCTGAGACCAGGTTGCGCTTTCACCTCCCCCGGTAAGAGGGGAATAAGGCAACCTCAGAGTTACATTCAAGGATACTTTATTGACACACACGGATGAAATGGACATGGAAAGGTAGTGGAATGATAGTGGTCCTGTAATGGACAGATAACAGGGGTAATGAATATGCACAATAACTGATAGCACAAGTAGAGCAACAACACTATTAACAAAGGAAGGGCTGTATTAATGGCATAATGCTACCTGCAGAGTATTACACAACACAGTAAACACAGAGAGGCAACTTACAATAGGCAATGGTAGTAACTATAAAGAACAACAAGCAAGAATGATATACATGTTACAAACTCACTTTGTGCACGTACACTATCCCACGGTATCTCTGTGCATTCAAATTGTCATCGATAAAATGTTCATTGTCCGTAGCTTATGCCTGCCCATACAATAACCCCACTGCCACCATGGAGCATTCACAACGTTGACATCAGCCAACAGCTCGCCCATACGCTGCTTTACAAGTGGTCTGAAGTCGTGAGGCCAGTTAGAAGTACTGCCAAATTCTCTAAAGCCGCCTTGGCTTATGGTTGAGAAATTAACATAAACGTATCTGGCAACAGCTCTGGTGGACATTCCTGCAGTCCGTAAGCCAATTGCACGCTGCCTCAAAACTTGAAACATCTGTGCATTGTGTTGTGTGACAAAACTGCACATTTTAGAGTGGCATTTTATTGTCCTCAGCACAAGATGCACCTGTGTAATTATCATGCTGTTTAATCAGCTTCTTGATATGCCATAGTTGTGAGGTGGATGGATTATCTTGGCAAAGGAGAAATGCTCGCTTACAGGGATGTAAACAAATTTGTGTACACAATTTGAGAGAAATAAGCTTTTTGTGCGAATGGAACGTTTCTGGGATTTTTATTTCAGCTCATGAAACATGGGACCAACACTTTACATGTTGCGTTTATATTTTTGTTCAGTGTAGTTATTAGGTTGGGAGATTGGGATCCTATCTGGGCTAGCTAAAGCCAACTTCATGGTTAGTAGTATGACAGAGAAAATATAACAAGACAAATTTAAACATCACAAATCTGAGGGGGCAAGTGACCCTGTGCCCCCTTTGGGCGGGACGTCTCTGCTATCAACCACATCATTCTGTCTCCGTGAATATTCAAAACAGACATATTCATTCAGGTCTGGTACTGGTCCTACCATATAGATCAGGGATGGACAATTCCAGTCCTTGGGGGTCGGAGGGGTGTCACACTTTTTCCCCATCCCTAGCAAACACAGATGATTAAACTTATTGCATTCTAAACTGAAACCCATGAGTACTTGATTATTAGAGTCAAACGTGTTAGCTGGGGCTGGGGAAAAAGTGTAACACCAATCAGGTCCCGAGGACTGGAGTTGCCCATCCCTGATATAGATGCTCTGTTTGCACGCATCGAGGGATGTGGTGACAGTGGAGGCAAGGGAGCACACAGAAACAGCTTTGTCCTTTTAGAAAGTCGTCATAATCCTTAAATAAATATGATATGTATGCAAGAAATGCAAGAAATGCAGAGCCACTTCCAAAAACATATTGACAGAGTCTAGTATCTAGTAATCTAATCAATTCGTTTTCAACCCCTTTGTTATGGCAAGCCTAAATAAGCTCAGGAGTAAAAATGTGCTTAACAAGTCACATAATCAGTTAGATGGACTCACTATGTGTGCAATAATAGTGATTTTTGAACGACTACATAATCTCTGTACCCCACACATGCAATTATCTATTAGGTCCCTCAGTCGAGCAGTGAATTTCAAACATAGATTCAACCATGAAGACCAGGGAGGTTTTCCAATGCCTCGCAAAGAAGGGCACCTTTTGGTAGATGGGTACAAATAAAGCAGACATTGAATATTCCTTTGAGCATGGTGAAGGTATTAATTACGCTTTGGATGGTGTATCAATACACCCAGTCACCACAAAAATACAGGCGTCCTTCCTAACTCAGCTGCCGGAGAGGAAGGAAAACGCTCAGGGATGTCACCATGAGGCCAATGGTGAACAGCTGTTTCAGTCAGGTCGGTACTGAGCTGAGTTACACTGCCCTCTGCTGGACTGGAGGATTCAGACTTTAAACTACACACACTGGGGTAAGTACAGCTGTTTCAGTCAGGTCGGTACTGAGTTTAGTAAAACAAATACTCTGAACATCTGATGTTTCATCACAATGTTTGTGTCATGGACAAATGTATGGGTGTCCTACAAGATGATTGACACCAGTCCACCAACCTAGACAGCTGTTGTGTCTCTCTGTAGGCTGTCTGGCTGTCTGGTCACAGAGGAGGGCTGTGCTGCTCTGTCTTCAGCTCTGAGGTCAAACCCCTCCCACCTGAAAGAGCTGGACCTGAGCTACAATCACCCAGGAGACTCTGCAGGGGGACTGCTTTCAGCTGCTCTGGTGGATCCCACAGATAAACTGATGAAGCTGAAGTAAGTCAGAATAGATGTCCTAATAGTGTGAGCAGTGGTTGTGTCCTATGTAGTGTAGTAGGTTCAGTAACATGAGGACATGTTGGTAGAATACAGGGGAAGTTTACCCAGCAGGCTTAGCACTCCAACACAGCATACATCATCACCACATGAATACTCTTCTTCTGCATCTCTGATATCCTGTTGGAATTGTACTCTGTTCTGTATGCATTATGTAGGATAGAATACCTGTATGTATCTAGTAATGAATTGTACTCTGTTCTGTATGCAGTAGGTAGGATAGAATACCTGTATGTCTCTAGTAATGAATTGTACTCTGTTCTGTATGCAGTAGGTAGGATAGAATACCTGTATTTCTCTAGTAATGAATTGTACTCTGTTCTGTATGCAGTAGGTAGGGTAGAATACCTGTATGTCTCTAGTAATGAATTGTACTCTGTTCTGTATGCAGTAGGTAGGATAGAATACCTGTATGTCTCTAGTAATGAACTTGGATAGTGCACCAGAACACAACAATATGGTTTAAATGTTGACTGCTGTATTATGTCTTTGTCAGTCAATAACCTGTTTCTCCAACAGTGTGGATCATGGTGGAGAGTTCAGGCTGAAATCAGGGCTGAGGAAATGTAAGTCTCTTCAATCCTAATTAACTACATATTCAGAACCATAGTGATATAGTAACTAATCAATACTTGTTCTCTACCTACAAAACTACATTTTATATGAAGATGTGGTTTGATTAAACTCTCCTTTTGTCTACAGATGCCTGTCATCTCACCCTGGACCCAAATACAGCAAACCCAGTCCTGATACTGTCTGAGGGGAACAGGAAGGTGACACGGGTGAAGGAGAAGCAGCATTATGAAGACCATCCAGACAGATTTGACCATATTCCCCAAGTTCTCTGCAGAGAAGGCTTATCTGGATCTCGTTATTACTGGGAGGTGGAGAAGGATGGGGGCAGGGCTGACATTGGTGTGGCGTACAAAGGAATGAAGAGGAAGGGAGAGATGGAGGATGACAGTTGGATTGGACTCAATAGGAAGTCCTGGTGTTTATCCTGCTATGACAGTGGATATAACTTTTACCATGCTGGAGTCATCAGATCCATCCCTGGTCCTGTTTTTAACAGAGTTGGAGTGTATCTGGACTGGCCAGCTGGTACTTTGTCCTTCTATAGTGTGTCCTCCTCTGGTACACTGACACACCATTACACAGAACACACCACATTCACTGAACCCCTCTATCCTGGGTTTGTGGTTTATTCCTCCTCCTCAGTGACCCTGTGTCAGATAGATGACCAACACATTCAAAGGTGAGTCATAGCAATGTTTTATCATTTGATTTCCTCTGGAATCATTCCTACAATTAGATTAGTAGTAGTGGTGTGTTTTAATGTGTTCTGTTGGACCTACAGACAGTTAGATTAGTAGTAGTGGTGTGTTTTTAATGTGTTCTGTTGGACCTACAGACAGTTAGATTAGTAGTGGTGTGTTTTAATGTGTTCTGTTGGACCTACAGACAGTTAGATTAGTAGTGGTGTGTTTTAATGTGTTCTGTTGGACCTACAGACAGTTAGATTAGTAGTAGTGGTGTGTTTTAATGTGTTCTGTTGGACCTACAGACAGTTAGATTAGTAGTAGTGGTGTGTTTTAATGTGTTCTGTTGGACCTACAGACAGTTAGATTAATAGTAGTAGTGGTGTGTTTTAATGTGTTCTGTTGGACCTACAGACAGTAACTCATGATACCTGGTGACTTCACATCTCTAGGGGCTTTCATCAAGATAAGCAATGTCACCTGTAATGTCACCATCAGTATTGACTTCATGGAAGTTGACATAGTGTTATGTCACATTAGGCAATGCACCCTACATAGGGAGTGGTTCTGTCACCCTAATACAGCCTTTGTATTGCTTATGAAGACTGTATGTATGCTATATAAAGCCTTTATAAGTTGTATTTAGTTTAATCACAGTCTATCCTTCTGCTTTCCCAACACCAGAGACCATGGTGGAGAGTGTTGTATCAAGCCTGGTCCTGAGAACACCAGAGACCAGATATGTGAGTGTTAACTGATAATTGTTTTAAAATCAAAATACGATTAAAGCGTTCTTGAGTCCCAGGCAAGGAACACAATCATGATCTATTTGGTCAAAACAAACTTAAAGGTAGAGTCAGCAATATGATGTAGATGCACAAAGTAAACATCATAGTGGGTAAACTTCTACAACAACTAAGGGCTTTGGAGCGCGATGCTAAACTCCTCTGTTTTGGTCCCGTTTCTACCACGCTGTAAGAGAGTGAAGAGAACCCGTGCACAAGGGCAAATACTGTGTGAGAGAGAAGTCAGGCATCTTGCTCATCACAATATCTGCGGTGCTGCTCGTACAACATCATTTAGCTGACTCTACCTTTAAGCTCTCATCCTGGGATCTACCAGAAATCAGGCCCCCAACATCTCCAAAACATGGACCAGAACCATGTTGTTTCCTGCTTCCACAAACATTCATTAATATAACACTAATGTCAGATTATTGTATGATAATGAGTGTACATTCTGAGACTGTTGCTCACTTACATTCATTTTTTTTTACAAGTCTGTTTAATAATTATTAATTCATTATTACATGAGATTGTCCGTTTTAAATAACAACTACTTTTGACTTCAGGGATTCCTCAGAGCTGTAAGACTTGTGACCATGTTGAGGTAAGTCATAATGTCAATTCTCACTTTTACATACCTTCAGGAGTCAGGGACAGTCTGAAAGCCAGGTGTGTACTGACCAACCATTCATACTGGGATATAGACAGTCCTGTGTTCTGCTTTAGTAATATAATCACAGTCTGAAAGCCAGGTGTGTACTGACCAACCATTCATACTGGGATATAGACAGTCCTGTGTTCTGCTTTAGTAATATAAACACAGTCTGAAAGCCAGGTGTGTACTGACCAACCATTCATACTGGGATATAGACAGTCCTGTGTTCTGCTTTAGTAATATAAACACAGTCTGAAAGCCAGGTGTGTACTGACCAACCATTCATACTGGGATATAGACAGTCCTGTGTTCTGCTTTAGTAATATAAACACAGTCTGAAAGCCAGGTGTGTACTGACCAACCATTCATACTGGGATATAGACAGTCCTGTGTTCTGCTTTAGTAATATAAACACAGTCTGAAAGCCAGGTGTGTACTGACCAACCATTCATACTGGGATATAGACAGTCCTGTGTTCTGCTTTAGTAATATAAACACAGTCTGAAAGCCAGGTGTGTACTGACCAACCATGCATACTGGGATATAGACAGTCCTGTGTTCTGCTTTAGTAATATAAACACAGTCTGAAAGCCAGGTGTGTACTGACCAACCATTCATACTGGGATATAGACAGTCCTGTGTTCTGCTTTAGTAATATAAACACAGTCTGAAAGCCAGGTGTGTACTGACCAACCATTCATACTGGGATATAGACAGTCCTGTGTTCTGCTTTAGTAATATAAACACAGTCTGAAAGCCAGGTGTGTACTGACCAACCATTCATACTGGGATATAGACAGTCCTGTGTTCTGCTTTAGTAATATAAACACAGTCTGAAAGCCAGGTGTGTACGGACCAACCATTCATACTGGGATATAGACAGTCCTGTGTTCTGCTTTAGTAATATATACACAGTCTGAAAGCCAGGTGTGTACTGACCAACCAATCATACTGGGATATAGACAGTCCTGTGTTCTGCTTGTAGGAATGCAGGATTTTAACTTCTGTCATATTTTGTCATTAGACAGTTTAATTGGATCAATCACCAGCATTCCATGTAACATTGAATAAATACATTCGATAAATTACTTTGTTCATTTAATGAGCCAGTTTCCCGGACAAAGATTAAGCCTAGTCTTGGACCTTAAATAACTTTCTATTGAAACTTCCATTGATCATGCTTTAAGTCCAGCACTAGACTCAATCTGTGTCCAGGAAACTGGCCCCATATGTATAACTGACATGCTTGTCCTTGTTCAGGACTCCACACAGTGGCTTCAGATTGAACCCTTGACTTCCACTGTCCAGGGAGTGACAATGTTCAGGTAAAATAACTACTTTTAACATTTCATTCCACTTGCTAGTGTATTTCCCCATTACCTTTGGGAATAGGCTTCTAATCCATCCTCTCCATTTGACGATTGACCCTCTCTACCATATCTTGTTGTTGCCCTCAGGCACAGGACACCCAAAGGGCGTTATGAGTGCACAGTGTCTGGGCTCCGCTGGGTGTGTGAGAGAGATGTCATTCTGAAGTATCACTTCAGGAACTGGGAACCCTACAGTCAACTTCTGAAAGACATGCAGTACGGACAAGGTGGTCCATTGCTGGACATCACTATGGAGTTAGGTGAACTGGAGGAAGTTCATCTGCCACACTTTGTCTGTTTAGGTAAAACCATATTCACATAGTATTCAGAAAGACATTTCCATGTAACTGAGTTTCACTTCCTGAATGAATAAATGAATATTCTGGGAGTTTGAGTTTACTGTGATCTGATACTGCATATTCTTTGTGTTTTAGTTGGATGAATAATACAATATTTGTCTTTCTGTCTCCTTTTTATTGTGTTGTTCAGGGACCAACCCTTCCCTGAGGAATGAGATGAAGATTTTTCATGTAGAGGAACATGGAGTGTCTTTTGAGGAAGTGCATGAGGTAACCAGATTCCATGCTAAGATTCTCCATCCCAAGTTCTCAGTTATCTCTGTTATACTGAGCTATATCTTTTCGCGGAACATAGATGTCCACTGTGAGCTGATGCTCTATCTGTCAGTGAAAAAGCAAACACTAATTCCACGCCTATACCTGTTCCCCAGTAACCCCAGCCAAATACAGGTGAGGTACCATTCTTTTAGAGGTGACCTTAACTAAGCAGTGGTACGGTTTATGTTGACACTCATAACATGAAGATAATAGTGTGTTGCTAGTTTTCTGAATAATGTTTGAATAAGACTATACATTGTCTGGCTGTGTATTCCATGCCTCGTTTCGCAGGCTGTGGAACAACAGGAAAAGTCTCAAGGGTCTTCAAGGGTTCTCATCTCAAGACCAGAGCAGGCCTTCAAACTGAATAGTTTCTTCAGACTGAACATTCCCTGTTCTACCTACATCAATCCACCGGTACAGTTTTAGTAGACTAAGAACATGAATCTGACATTTAAGTCACATTTCTATCCATTGCTCTCTGTCGCTCGATTGCTCTCAATTCAAATGGCTTTATTGGCATGGGAAACATATGTTTACATTGCAAGCAATCTCTCTCTCGCTCTCTCCATCTCTCTCCAGAAGATTCATCTCATACATAGAGACTCCACACCAAGCTTTTTCAGGGCAGTTGTGAAAATGACAGGGGTTGATATTGAGATGGAGTTATTCGGTGATGATGAGAGGATTGCATGGAAAGAAGTGGTATCACAAGGTAGGAGCATATGTCAATCATAACTTTGTACTTTTGTAACAGATGCTATTTAGAGTGATATAACCTCATTTTATTTATCTTTCAGATGAATACATCACTGCCACCCATTCAACAAGTAAGTAAACATGAGTTACAGTGCATTCAGAAAGTATTCAGACCACTTGACTTTTTCCACATTTTGTTACGTTACAGCCGTATTATAAAATGGATTAAATTGTTCCCCCCCCCCTCATCAAAATACACACAATACCCCATAATGACAAAGCAAAAAAATACATATTTATAAAAATATCACATTTACATAAGTATTCAGACCCTTTACTCAGTACTTTCTGGAAGCACCTTTGGCAGCGATTACAGCCTCGATTCTTCTTGGGTATGACACTACAAGCTTGGCACACCTGTATTTGGGGAGTTTCTCCCATTCTTCTCTGCAGAAGCTCTGTCAGGTTGGATGGGGAGCGTCGCTGCACAGCTATTTTCAGGTCTCTCCAGAGATGTTAGATCGGGTTCAAGTCCGGGCTCTGGCTGGGCCACTCAAGGACATTCAGAGACTTGTCCCGAAGCCACTCCTGCGTTGTCTTGTCTGTGTGCTTAGGGTCGTTGTCCTGTTGGAAGGTGAACCTTGGCCCCAGTCTGAGGTCCTGAGCGCTCTGGAGCAGGATTTCATTAAGGATCTCTCTGTACTTTGCTGAGTTCATCTTTCCTTCGATCCTGACTAGTCTCCTAGTCCCTGCTGCTGAAAAACATCCCCACAGTATGATGCTGCCACCACCATGCTTCACCATAGGGATGGTGCCAGGGTTCTTCCAGATGTGACGCTTGGCATTCAGGCCAAAGAGTTCAATCTTGGTTTCATCAGACCCAGAGAATCTTGTTTCTCATGGTCTGAGAGTCCTTTAGGTGCCTTTTGGCAAACTCCAAGCGGGCTGTCATGTGCCTTTTACTGAGGAGTGGCTTCCGTCTGGCCACTCTACCATAAAGGCCTGATTGGTGGAGTTCTGCAGAGATGGTTGTCCTTCTGGAAGGTTCTCCCATCTCCACAGAGGAACTCTGGAGCTCTGTCAGAGTGACCATCGGGTTCTTAGTCACCTCCCTGACCAAGGCCCTTCTCCCCCGCTTGCTCAGTTTGTCCGGGCGGCCAGCTCTAGGAAGAGTCTTGGTGGTTCCGAACTTCTTCCATATAAGAATGATGGAGGCCACTGTGTTCTTGGGGACCTTCAATGCTGCATAACTTTTTCGGTACCCTTCCCCGACACAATCCTGTCTCGGAGCTCTTCCCCAGATCTGGGCCTTGACATAATCCTTCGACCTCATTGCTTGGTTTTTGCTCTGACATGCACTGTCAACTGTGGGACCTTATATAGACAGGTGTGTGCCTTTCCAAATCATGTCCAATCAATTGAATTTACCACAGGTGGACTCCAATCAAGTTGTAGAAACATCTCAAGGATGATCAATGGAAACAGGATGCACCTGAGCTCAATTTCGAGTCTCATAGCAAAGGGTCTGAATACTTATATAAATAAGGTATTTCTGTCTTTTTATTTTTAATACATTTGTAAACATTTACAAAAACCTGTTTTCGCTTTGTCATTATGGGGTATTGTGTGTAGATTGATGAGGAAACACATGTAGTTAATCCATTTTAAAATAAGGCTGTAACGTAACAAAATGTGGAAAAAGTTAAGGGGTCTGAATACTTTCCAAATGCACTGTACAAACCAATGGCTTGAGGGCCAGTCGACATGGTTTACTGTTGGACTAGTCCTGATTATAAAAGGCTGTCTTCAAGAACAATGGCATCTCCTCCAGGACTTGATGTAGATTAGCCTGGTTCTGAATGCCATCTCCTCCAGGACTTGATGTACATTAGCCTGGTTCTGAATGACATCTCCTCCAGGACTTGATGTAGATTAGCCTGGTTCTGAATGCCCCAATGACATCTCCTCCAGGACTTGATGTACATTAGCCTGGTTCTGAATGACATTTCCTCCAGGACTTGATGTAGATTAGCCTGGTTCTGAATGACATCTCCTCCAGGACTTGATGTACATTAGCCTGGTTCTGAATGCCCCAATTACATCTCCTCCAGGACTTGATGTACATTAGCCTGGTTCTGAATGACATTTCCTCCAGGACTTGATGTAGATTAGCCTGGTTCTGAATGACATCTCCTCCAGGACTTGATGTACATTAGCCTGGTTCTGAATGCCCCAATGACATCTCCTCCAGGACGTGATGTAAATTAGCCTGGTTCTGAATGCCCCAGCCTGTTTTTCTACGTCTGTGAAAACCGACCCTAAATATGAATGAAACAGTAGTGGTGTGATGTGTTCATTGATTCAGGTTGTTATTGTTACAGAATGTGTTCTTAATGCAAAGATTAACAATACAATGAAGACTTTTACTGTAGGTCACTCTGAAAGAAGTCTGTTTCTAAATGTCTGAAATGTAAATGTGAATGAACAAATGTAGTTATTTTGTAACCTGCCTCTCTCAGGTGCTGTGTTAGGGGCAGGGCGTCCGGCTGAGAGCAGTCTGACTGGTTCTACAGAGCAGCAGCTGGGTTCTGTACGGACAGAGTTTGTGAGACGAGTGTCAGGACCTGTCCTGGAAGGTCTGCTGGACGGACTCCTGCAACACACAGTCATCAACCAGGAGGAAATGGAGTCAGTAAAGGTGATAGCTGAGAGGGCAGAGAAGGCACGTGACATCATCGACATGGTGTTGAGAAAAGGAACTGAGTCATGTTCCAGGATGATAATCCTTCTTGGGGACTGGACCCCTGTCTTTGGACACAGCTTCAGATCTAAAGTTGTAGCCAACCCCTGGGCGTGGGGAGACCAGGCAGGGTGGTTCAACATGGTCTTGGTGTCTGTTGCTTTAATTCAGGCTCCTAAAAATGTACAGAAAATGTAAATCAAACATGACCACTATAATAGCAATAAACTAACCAAAGGTCCAGCCACACAGCCTCTCTCCTTCTGCAGCCTCCTGGAGGTGTGGATCTTCTAGCAGGAGGGTCAGTTAGTCCTCCACTAGGTACCTAGCTGGACCCCTATCTAGCAGGAGGGTCAGTTAGTCCTCCACTAGGTACCTAGCTGGACCCCTATCTAGCAGGAGGGTCAGTTAGTCCTCCACTAGGTACCTAGCTGGACCCCTATCTAGCAGGAGGGTCAGTTAGTCCTCCACTAGGTACCTAGCTGGACCCCTATCTAGCAGGAGGGTCAGTTAGTCCTCCACTAGGTACCTAGCTGGACCCCTATCTAGCAGGAGGGTCAGTTAGTCCTCCACTAGGTACCTAGCTGGACCCCTATCTAGCAGGAGGGTCAGTTAGTCCTCCACTAGGTACCTAGCTGGACCCCTATCTAGCAGGAGGGTCAGTTAGTCCTCCACTAGGTACCTAGCTGGACCCCTATCTAGCAGGAGGATCAGTTAGTCCTTCACTAGGTACCTAGCTGGACCCCTATCTAGCAGGAGGGTCAGTTAGTCCTCCACTAGGTACCTAGCTGGACCCCTATCTAGCAGGAGGGTCAGTTAGTCCTCCACTAGGTACCTAGCTGGACCCCTATCTAGCAGGAGGGTCAGTTAGTCCTCCACTAGGTACCTAGCTGGACCCCTATCTAGCAGGAGGATCAGTTAGTCCTCCACTAGGTACCTAGGTATGGACCCCTATCTAGCAGGAGGATCAGTTAGTCCTCCACTAGGTACCTAGCTGGACCCCTATCTAGCAGGAGGGTCAGTTAGTCCTCCACTAGGTACCTAGCTGGACCCCTATCTAGCAGGAGGATCAGTTAGTCCTCCACTAGGTACCTAGCTGGACCCCTATCTAGCAGGAGGGTCAGTTAGTCCTCCACTAGGTACCTAGCTGGACCCCTATCTAGCAGGAGGGTCAGTTAGTCCTCCACTAGGTACCTAGCTGGACCCCTATCTAGCAGGAGGGTCAGTTAGTCCTCCACTAGGTACCTAGCTGGACCCCTATCTAGCAGGAGGGTCAGTTAGTCCTCCACTAGGTACCTAGCTGGACCCCTATCTAGCAGGAGGATCAGTTAGTCCTCCACTAGGTACCTAGCTGGACCCCTATCTAGCAGGAGGGTCAGTTAGTCCTCCACTAGGTACCTAGCTGGACCCCTATCTAGCAGGAGGATCAGTTAGTCCTCCACTAGGTACCTAGGTATGGACCCCTATCTAGCAGGAGGATCAGTTAGTCCTCCACTAGGTACCTAGCTGGACCCCTATCTAGCAGGAGGGTCAGTTAGTCCTCCACTAGGTACCTAGCTGGACCCCTATCTAGCAGGAGGATCAGTTAGTCCTCCACTAGGTACCTAGCTGGACCCCTATCTAGCAGGAGGGTCAGGTAGTCCTCCACTAGGTACCTAGCTGGACCCCTATCTAGCAGGAGGGTCAGTTAGTCCTCCACTAGGTACCTAGCTGGACCCCTATCTAGCAGGAGGGTTAGTCCTCCACTAGGTACCTAGCTGGACCCCTATCTAGCAGGAGGATCAGTTAGTCCTCCACTAGGTACCTAGCTGGACCCCTATCTAGCAGGAGGGTCAGTTAGTCCTCCACTAGGTACCTAGCTGGACCCCTATCTAGCAGGAGGATCAGTTAGTCCTCCACTAGGTACCTAGCTGGACCCCTATCTAGCAGGAGGGTCAGTTAGTCCTTCACTAGGTACCTACCTGGACCCCTATCTAGCAGGAGGGTCAGTTAGTCCTCCACTAGGTACCTAGCTGGACCCCTATCTAGCAGGAGGGTCAGTTAGTCCTCCACTAGGTACCTAGCTGGACCCCTATCTAGCAGGAGGGTCAGTTAGTCCTCCACTAGGTACCTAGCTGGACCCCTATCTAGCAGAACATGTTGATACAACTCTGTCTCTCTCTCACACCAACACACCTACCTACCTGATGTCTGTGTATTTTAAACTTTAGATTTTAAATTTCATTGTATACGTATTGTAAACATGTATTGTATACGCATTGTAAACATGTATTGTATATGCATTGTAAGCATGTATTGTATACGCATTGTAAACATGTATTGTATACGCATTGTAAACATGTATTGTATACGCATTGTAAACATGTATTGTATACGCATTGTAAACATGTATTGTAAACATGTATTGTAAGCATGTATTGTATACGCATTGTAAGCATGTATTGTATACGCATTGTAAACATGTATTGTATACGCATTGTAAACATGTATTGTATACGCATTGTAAACATGTATTGTAAACATGTATTGTAAGCATGTATTGTATACGCATTGTAAGCATGTATTGTATACGCATTGTAAACATGTATTGTATACGCATCGTAAACATGTATTGTATACGTATTGTAAACATGTATTGTATACGTATTGTAAACATGTATTGTATACGCATTGTAAACATGTATTGTATACGCATTGTAAACATGTATTGTATACGCATTGTAAACATGTATTGTATACGCATTGTAAGCATGTATTGTATACACATTGTAAGCATGTATTGTATACGTATTGTAAGCATGTATTGTATACGCATTGTAAACATGTATTGTATACGTATTGTAAACATGTATTGTATACGCATTGTAAACATGTATTGTATACGCATTGTAAACATGTATTGTATACGCATTGTAAACATGTATTGTATACGCATTGTAAACATGTATTGTATACGCATTGTAAACATGTATTGTATACGCATTGTAAACATGTATTGTATACGCATTGTAAACATGTATTGTATATGCATTGTAAGCATGTATTGTATACGCATTGTAAGCATGTATTGTATACGCATTGTAAACATGTATTGTATACGCATTGTAAACATGTATTGTATACGCATTGTAAGCATGTATTGTATACGTATTGTAAACATGTATTGTGATGTTATTGGAATTGACTTACTGTATTTGCATACTCACTGTGAATGTGTCCGGGAAAATGGCTCTGAGAATTTGGCATTCAACTTAAAACCACAGAAATGTATTTTATGAATATATTGTACAGTGTTGGCCTGATAGAGGTTAATGAGAGGGGCTGGATATCAACACAACCACCTCAGTCTATCAGCAGTTTTCTCAGTGAGAGCACATTGACCATTGACAGACATAAGGAGCTGTTCAACCTCTCACCCCTTTACCAATGACTTGAGAGTGGCTGAAGGACATATAAGGAGCTGTTCAACCTCTCTCCCCTTTACCAATGACTTGAGAGTGGCTGAAGGACATATAAGGAGCTGTTCAACCTCTCTCCCCTTTACCAATGACTTGAGAGTGGCTGAAGGACATATAAGGAGCTGTTCAACCTCTCACCCCTTTACCAATGACTTGAGAGTGGCTGAAGGTCCAATCAGCCCCCATCTATACACAATGTTTTACTAAATGTTTTATAACGTTGTATTTTTCTATGTGTATCTACCTGCCCAGGGACTACAGCTAAATCTGGCACATTTACAGAAATGTTGATTGATGTGCAGTATCCCTGTCAAATACATGTTGTACATGTCAATTAAAAGGAATGTATTGTGACTTAGAATGTTGTTTAACAATATGGAAAAATGCAATAAAGTCAACCGCCTTTATAGCACAAATAATATTATAGCACTGACATTTGTTAACAGCATTGAAAGTAATTACATTTACATTTTTAGTCATTTAGCAGACGCTCTTATCCAGAGCGACTTACAGGAGCAATTAGGGTTAAGTGCCTTGCTCAAGGGCACATCGACAGATTTTTCACCTAGTCGGCTCGGGGATTAGAACCAGCGACCTTTTGGCAGTAATGATTACTAGACAGTTGTCATGGTAACAGCAGTAATACAAAAAACATTATTTATGATGCTACTATTAATAATAATAATAATAATAATATTATAATAATCAATTTTAGAAAACACTTTAAAATCCCATCGTTAATTAGATTAGATGAGTTTATTAGTCACATGGAGAGGGACACAAAATCTTATGCTCTGGGCTCCAACAGCGCAGGTCAAAATAAATCAAATCAAATCAAGAGAAGTGAATGAGACCGTTGAGGCCGTTGGGTGGTGTGGGCAGGGTAAGAGTCTGTTGGCTGGTGGGGGGGGCAGGGTAAGAGTCTGTTGGGTGGTGGGGGCAGGGTAAGAGTCTGTTGGGTGGTGGTGGGGGCAGGGTAAGAGTCTGTTGGGTGGTGGGGGCAGGGTAAGAGTCTGTTGGGTGGTGGGGGCAGGGTAAGAGTCTGTTGGGTGGTGGGGGCAGGGTAAGAGTCTGTTGGGTGGTGGGGGCAGGGTAAGAGTCTGTTGGGTGGTGGGGGCAGGGTAAGAGTCTGTTGGGTGGTGGAGGCAGGGTAAGATTCTGTTGGGTGGTGGTGGGGGCAGGGTAAGAGTCTGTTGGGTGGTGGTGGGGGCAGGGTAAGAGTCTGTTGGGTGGTGGTGGGGAAAGAGTAAGAGTCTGTTGGGTGGTGGTGGGGGCAGGGTAAGAGTCTGTTGGGTGGTGGTGGGGGCAGGGTAAGAGTCTGTTGGGTGGTGGTGGGGGCAGGGTAAGAGTCTGTTGGGTGGTGGTGGGGGCAGGGTAAGAGTCTGTTGGGTGGTGGTGGTGGGGGCAGGGTAAGAGTCTGTTGGGTGGTGGTGGTGGGGGCAGGGTAAGAGTCTGTTGGGTGGTGGTGGGGGCAGGGTAAGAGTCCGTTGGGTGGTGGTGGGGGCAGGGTAAGAGTCCGTTGGGTGGTGGTGGGGGCAGGGTAAGAGTCCGTTGGGTGGTGGTGGGGGCAGGGTAAGAGTCCGTTGGGTGGTGGTGGGGGCAGGGTAAGAGTCCGTTGGGTGGTGGTGGGGGCAGGGTAAGAGTCTGTTGGGTGGTGGTGGGGGCAGGGTAAGAGTCTGTTGGGTGGTGGTGGGGGCAGGGTAAGAGTCTGTTGGGTGGTGGTGGGGGCAGGGTAAGAGTCCGTTGGGTGGTGGTGGGGGCAGGGTAAGAGTCCGTTGGGTGGTGGTGGGGGCAGGGTAAGAGTCCGTTGGGTGGTGGTGGGGGCAGGGTAAGAGTCTGTTGGGTGGTGGGGGCAGGGTAAGAGTCTGTTGGGTGGTGGGGGGGCAGGGTAAGGGTCTGTTGGGTGGTGGGGGCAGGGTAAGAGTCCGTTGGGTGGTGGGGGCAGGGTAAGAGTCTGTTGGGTGGTGGGGGCAGGGTAAGAGTCTGTTGGGTGGTGAGGGCAGGGTAAGAGTCTGTTGGGTGGTGGGGGCAGGGTAAGAGTCCGTTGGGTGGTGGGGGCAGGGTAAGAGTCCGTTGGGTGGTGGGGGCAGGGTAAGAGTCCGTTGGGTGGTGAGGGCAGGGTAAGAGTCCGTTGGGTGGTGAGGGCAGGGTAAGAGTCCGTTGGGTGGTGGTGGGGGCAGGGTAAGAGTCTGTTGGGTGGTGGTGGGGGCAGGGTAAGAGTCTGTTGGGTGGTGGTGGGGGCAGGGTAAGAGTCTGTTGGGTGGTGGGGGCAGGGTAAGAGTCTGTTGGGTGGTGGGGGCAGGGTAAGAGTCTGTTGGGTGGTGATGGGGGCAGGGTAAGAGTCTGTTGGTTGGTGGGGGCAGGGTAAGAGTCCGTTGGGGAATGCCCACAGGGGGAGCAGCAGGGGGGGGGGGTGATATGTGAATGAAACAGTAATAAAGCAGAATAATATGTAGATATTTACTCCATTGGGGGGTGTGGCTAGGGTAAATGAGGAAGTGATCCATGGTGGCCATCAGTAACAACAAACCAGGTATGGTTTTATTTACTTTACATTTTTCTCCCCTCTTATCATAGTTTTGTTTTTGTCCTGTTGTGTTCTAAAATACAATTCTGGTACAAACTTCCCAAAAATACTAATGTGTTGTTTGTTAAACTTTTATTTTCTAGTTTATTTTATGCACTTTGAGATTATTCTTGTTTTCAAAATAATGATTATTATTACTATTCATTACATCATACATAGGCGCTAATCTGTACATAAACCATGCAAGGGATCATTTCCACGCAAAGTGTGAGATTTATCAATATAAATGTTAGTTTGAGAGTGTTCAGCCCCATGACCACGATCAGTGCCAAGTGGTGGAATAAGGGAACTGCTTGTCAAGCGTAGAATGGGGAAAGGGAGATACATAGTAGGTTGTACAACTGAATGAATGAATTCAACTGAAATGTGTCTTCCGTATTTAACCCCTCTGAATCAGAGAGGTGCTGGGTCTGCCTTAATCGACATCCACGTCATCGGCGCCCGGGGAACAGTGGGTTAACTGTTCAGGGGCAGAACGACAGATTTTTACCTGGTCAGTTTGGGGATTCGATCCAGCAACCTTTCGGTTACTGGCCCAACGCTCCTACCCGCCAGGCGACCTGCCGCCCCAAAATATACTGTATGTTGAAAATGTGTGAAATTGTGAAAGTAATAATGACATTATTTTATGTAATTATATTGACATTGTGAATTCATGCAACATGTCTTGACAGGCTATAAATAATTTGACCACATCAGTGCATTTGTAACGTTAATAATCCATATAAAGTACAGTCATTTGTTAAATTAGAGGTACGTGTGAAAGTGAAACTATTGTGTAAATCCTATAAAAGACTAAGATAATGGAAATCCAATGAGAGATGGCTGATCTGCTCTGTTGGAAGATCTGGCACAGCTGCATTTCACAGAGAGCACGTTTTTAGAGACAGGTAGGACTTTTTAGCAGAAAGTACAGATTGGCTCATCAGATATCGTTTCCCAAAACCAATCTTATAGGATCATTGAGAGGATTTAAGACCTACTTTAGAAAGGCAAACCCATGCCATTCGGGTGCACGTCAAAGTGTTATCCATCCTCGGGTTTTTGGCAACAGGGCACTTTTCAGCCGGAGCTTGCTGATCGGCCAGCGGCATCTCACATCCCTCGAAGAGTCAATGTTTTGGATGCAATCATCAGCAAAAGGTACTGTAACATACAATTTCCACCATCGCGCAACAGGTAAAGAGGGGTTTCTTTGCATCAATGGGTATTTTGGGGGGTTTGCAGAGTCATTGTATATCATTGGTTACCCATCCTATCATGTTACCACACAGATATGACCGTCTAGCGTCCTTCTGCCAAACCTGGGTGTTGTCACAGGGCCCTCCCTTGGTAACACTGCAAAACATCACTAAATCAAATCCTGAAATAAAAGAATAAAAACCCACTTTTACGAGATAAAATATGAATTTATGAGCTGACTACTTGCATTAAGTGTATGAAGACTTTACATTACATACATATATACTATAAACCTATACGTGGTGAACCCGCCCACTGTGTTGAAATAGGAAGTACATTTATAAGGAAGTAGAGGAAAAAATGGACGCTATCGGTCGAAGAAAAATGTTTCTGAGGTTTGTAGCGTTCTTTTACAATTTGATGTAGAAAATTGTTTTGTAAAAGTTAGGCCATCGCAGAGAGAGGTGATTTAGGGGGTAAGACATCCGCAGAATTGTTAAGTCATTAAAATACTGATTTCAACGTTCAATGTCGATCATTTTAGGCTTACTTACATTGTCGCTGATTCATATTGATTAGCTAGTCAATATGAATCAATGTTATATTATAGGCTACAGGGCTATGAGGTAGGGTATGGGCGATTGACTGCACATGATCGTGATTATTATATTTGCGCTCTTTCACTTCCCGGAGAAAGACGTGTTTCAGGTAAACTAGTTTCTATGAAAAAAAGTCAGTCTCGTCAATTCGGCGAAGTAAAAGTGACGTGCAGCAATGGGCATTGAAACGTTTTTTTTTTCCGAGTACCAAGTTGCACTGAAGTCGAAAGTCGGAGAGTTCCCAGTTGTTCCCAACGCAGCATTAGGTTGAGAAAGATTTGTGGTGACACAGCTCAGAAAGGTGGTCAACTGTTTTGCTCACTTCAGGTGGGTGGTCACTAGTTACCACAGACACAAAGTCAGAAGGCCTGCTTACGGGACCAATCATTAGGTTGCGGGCAACGCTGCATTCTCCAACTGGCATATCTCCAGTTCAAGTTTTGAGGACCAAATAACGAAATACATTCGGGAACAAGAATTGGCAACGTCACAAAAATTCAGAACATTAGGAAAATACTAAAGTCTTGGGCAAAAGGGTAAGTTGACGTTTTAAATTTTTTAGATAACTAGTATTTAACTTTTGCTATTCTCATCTAACATGAGCTAGCTAGCAAGCATAAGGGTTTGCCAAACAGTGTGGCATGAGATACACTACATGACCAAAAGTATGTGGACACTTCCTTGTCGAACATCTCATTCCAAAATCATGGGCATTAATATGGAGTTGGTCCCCCCTTTGCTTCTATAACAGCATCCACTCTTCTGGGAAGGCTTTACACTAGATGTTGGAACATTGCTGTGGGGACTTGCTTCCATTCAGCCACAAGAGCTTTAGTGAGGTCGGGCACTGATGTTGGGCGATCAGGCCTGGCTCGCAGTCGCCGTTTCAATTCATCCCAAAGGTGTTCGATGGGGTTGAGGGCAGGGCTATGTGCAGGCCAGTCAAGTTCTTCCACACCGATCTCGACAAACCATTTCGGTATGGACCTCGCTTTGTGCACGGGGCACTGTCATGCTGAAACAGGAAAGGGCCTTCCCCAAACTGTTGCCACAAAGCTGGAAGCACAGAATCATCTAGAATGTCATTATATGCTTTAGCGTTAAGATTTCCCTTCACTGGAACTAAGGGGCCTACCCCGAACCATGAAAAACAGTACGCCAAACCCAAATTTGTCCATCGGACTGCCAGATGGTGAAGCGTGATTCATCACTCCAGAGAACATGTTTCCACTGCTCCAGAGTCTAATGACGGCGAGCTTTACACCACTCCAGCCGACGCTTGGCATTGCGCATGGTGATCTTAGGCTTGTGTGCAGCTGCTCGGCCATGGAAACCCATTTCATGAAGCTTGTGCTGACGTTGCTTCCAGAGGCAGTTTGGAACTCGATAGTGAGTGTTGCAACCGAGGACAGACGATTTTTACGCGCTACTCGCTTCAGCACTCGGCGGTCCCGTTCTGTGAGCTTGTGTGGCCTACCACTTCACAATAACAGCACTCACAGTTGACTGCCGCAGCTTTAGCAGGGCAGAAATTTGACGAACTGACTTGTTGGAAAGGTGGCATCCCATGACAGTGCCACGTTGAAAGTCACTGATATCTTCAGTAAGGCCATTCTACTGCCAATGTTTGTCTATGGAGATTGCATGGCTGTGTGCTCGATTTTATACACCTGTCAGCAACGGGTGGGGCTGAAATAGCCAAATCCACTAATTTGAAGGCGTGTCCACATACTTTTGTGTGTGTGCATGTGTGTGTATGTATGTATGTATGTATGTATGTATGTATGTATGTATGTACAGTTGAAGTCGGAAGTTTACATACACTTAGGTTGGAGTTATTAAAACTTGTTTTTCAACCACTCCACAAATGTCTTGTTAACAAACTGTAGTTTTGGCAAGTCGGTTAGGACATCTACTTTGTGCATGACACAAGTAATTTTTCCAACAATTGTTTACAGACAGATTATTTCACTTATAATTCACTGTATCACAGTTCCAGTGGGTCAGAAGTTTACATACACTAAGTTGACTGTGCCTTTTAAACAGCTTGAAACATTCCAGAAAATGATGTAATGGCTTTAGAAGCTTCTGATAGGCTAATTGACATCATTTTAGTCAATTGGAGGTGTACCTGTGGATGTATTTCAAGGCCTACCTTCAAACTCAGTGCCTCTGCTTGACATCATGGGAAAATCAAAAGAAATCAGCAAAGACCTCAGAAAATTGTAGTCCTCCACAAGTCTGGTTCATCCTTGGGAGCAATTTCCAAACGCCTGAAGGTACCACGTTCATCTGTACAAACAAAAGTACGCAAGTATAAACACTATGGGACCACGCAGCCGTCATACCGCTCAGGAAGGAGACGCGTTCTGTCTCTTAGAGATGAACGTACTTTGATGCGAAAAGTGCAAATCAATCCCAGAATAACAGCAAAGGACCTTGTGAAGATGCTGGAGGAAACAGGTACAAAAGTATTGATGTCCACAGTAAAACAAGTCCTATATCGACATAACCTGAAAGGCCGCTCAGCAAGGAAGAAGCCACTGCCCCAAAACCGCCATAAAAAAGCCCCACTACGGTTTGCAACTGCACATGGGGACAAAGATCGTACATTCTAGAGAAATGTCCTCTGGTCTGATGAAACAAAAATAGAACTGTTTGGCCATAATGAACATCGTCATGTTTGGAGGAAAAAGGGGGTACTTGCAAGCCGAAGAACACCATCCCAACCGTGAAGCACGGGGGTGGCAGCATCATGCTGTGGGGGTGCTTTGCTGCAGGAGGGACTGGTGCACTTCACAAAATAGATGGCATCATGAGGAAGGAAAATTATGTGGATATATTGAAGCAACATCTCAAGACATAAGTCAGGAAGTTAAAGCTTGGTCGCAAATGGGTCTTCCAAATGGACAATGACCCCAAGCATACTTCCAAAGTTGTGGCAAAATGGCTTAAGGACAACAAAGTCAAGGTATTGGAGTGGCCATCACAAAGCCCTGTCCTCAATCCTATAGAAAATGTGTGGGCAGAACTGAAAAAGCGTGTGCGAGCAAAGAGGCCTACAAACCTGACTCAGTTACACCAGCTCTGTCAGGAGGAATGGGCCAAAATTCACCCAACTTATTGTGGGAAGCTTGTGGAAGGCTACCGGAAACATTTGACACAAGTTAAACAATTTAAAGGCAATGCTACCAAATACTAATTGAGTGTATGTAAACTTCTGACCCACTGGGAATGTGATGAAAGAAATAAAAGCTGAAATAAATCACTCTCTACTATTATTCTGACATTTCACATTCTTAAAATAAAGTGGTGATCCTAACTGACCTAAAGACAAGGAATTTTTACTAGGATTAAATATCAGGAATTGTGAAAAACTGAGTTTAAATGTATTTGGCTAAGGTGTATGTAAACTTCCGACTTCAACTGTATTCATGTTTAAGTTATTTTGATTATATTTATATTATTATTATATCATTTATATTATACATCTTCAGTAAGGCCATTCTACTGCCAATGTTTGTCTATGGAGATTGCATGGCTGTGTGCTCGATTTTATACACCTGTCAGCAACGGGTGTGGCTGAAATAGCCGAATCCACTAATTTGAAGGGGTGTCCACATACTTTTGTATGTATGTATGTATGTATGTATGTACAAAAAAGTATGTGTGTACCTTGTTGTCAGGGACGCTAGGGAAGAAGGGAGGAGGATAGCGTGTGATGGTTGTTCCACCAATTGAGGACCTTTTTGAGTAGTGTAACCTTTACTCCACCTAATCTTAACATTCTGTCAAAGAGTTCAACTTAATAAAAACATGTTTTCTCAACTCAAGATGTTAAATATGTAAAATGAATAAATTGCTATAGGTAGTGCCAAATAAAGTAACAGTGTTGAAGTTATAATCTAAAATCAGCCAAAAATCAGCCAATTTCAAAACTTGAAATTTCTGTGAAACTGTGTACGTTTTTACTAATTTTGAAAATAAAAATAACCACTTTACATTTAGAACGGTTGGTTTTATTACAGCTAATAAAATAAAATCAATGATGGATCACTGGATAAAAGAAATGCACGTCTCTCGTCTACCCCTGCAAGTCGGTCAGCATACGCGTCATAACACTCATCTGATTGGAGGCTTTGTGGCTGTGGTAACTAGTGACGACACTTCAGGTGCGCTTGATTTAACTTAGCCGGTGCGCTGTTGCGCATCGCGAGCCACGGCCTCAATGATTGCTCTGCACACACAAACTTGCTAACTAACTAGCTAGCTAGCGCTGGTCGAACATTAGGTAAGCCAACTCTCTGAAGTTCAAAGACCTTCAAAGTTCCTTCCACAGGTGGTGAAGTAATTAAATGTTGAGCTAAATAAAATAAAAATAGAGAGATTTCAGAGGTTTAAAAAAAGGAACAGAAAGGAACAATAGAAACTGTTACTTTTTTTTGGGTTTGAACCGGTTCAGAACTTAATTTTGCTGTTCTAAACAGTGGAACAGAACAAAATAAATTATGGTTCTGTTCAGAACAAAACAATTGGAAAATAATTTCAGTTCCAACCCCAGGTTGTTACATTTTAACTGACAAATGCTGTTATCAAGGTCATTTCACTTAGCAGATGACGTCGTTGTGTGAACTCTGTGACAGTAAAAGTCTTGTCATTGTTAATGGTTCTTCAACAATGTTCAGAAATATTGACTGTTCTGTTATTTCTTATTGTAGCTGAGTGAGCTGTGACTTACATCTAAAATGAGTCTCTCTGGGGAGAGAGAGGAGGGGACCACTGCCTCTAAAATGAGTCTCTCTGGGGAGAGAGAGGAGGGGACCACTGCCTCTAAAATGAGTCTCTCTGGGGAGAGAGAGGAGGAGACCACTGCCTCTAAAATGAGTCTCTCTGGGGAGAGAGAGGAGGGGACCACTGCCTCTAAAATGAGTCTCTCTGGGGAGAGAGAGGAGGGGACCACTGCCTCTAAAATGAGTCTCTCTGGGGAGAGAGAGGAGGGGACCACTGCCTCTAAAATGAGTCTCTCTGGGGAGAGCGAGAAGAGAATCACTGCCTCTAAGAGGAAGTATTCTGAAACAGAGGAGGGGGCCACTGCCTCTAAAAAGAGTCTGCCTCAAGACACCAGTTCTAAGAGGTAAGAGATCAATTGTAAATATATACAGTTATTTTAAAGATGTACAACTAATTAAAGAGAAGTGTTTCCAAGTTACATAACAGGTAGGTAGGGCTGTGGCGGTCATGAAATGTTGTCAGCCGGTGATTGTCAAGCAAATAACTGCCGGTCTCACGGTAATTGGCCGTTAATGAACATAAACACATTTAGCATCTCCTGGCTTCCACACACAGCCTACAAGCCACTGATGCAGACCTTTGGAACATCTACATTTAAAAAAGTCTAATAAATCCATGTAATATAGCCTACACCATCACAATAAATCCATTATTTATTTTAGATAGGTCTAAAATAACATGATATGAAGAAAATGTAGTCTATTTCAGAAGAACAGAATGGCATACTCTGAGTTGTCCTTATGTTAGGCCCTGATCTGGCTATGCCATATGGCTGTGGGCTACACTAGTTCATTTAGCAGACAAGATTGGCTTAGAATTCCATGGCATTATTTTATAGTATGAAGAATACAATTGAACATAGCTGAATAAAATAGAACATATATTTTCTCCAAACGATTTGAGGGAGTGCGCACATGCGGCTATTCTGTGTTGAGCGGTTAACAAAGAAACAGGTACTCCTGTATGCTTAATGTAGAGTTATTTATCTACTTTAGTTGTGATACAAACGTTGGGCCATATGTTTTGATTTTTAAAAAATTCTAAGGCTGCATGATGAGACTCTCTAATGATGATTTGAAAAAAGGTATCATGAAATGCATGAGCTCTGCTCTGTTTTTTTGCGCAGGCTGTACACACTTCATCAGTCTCTCATTCACAATTTGACAAACACTTGATATTCCTCGAATTTCCTGGCTGCATCCCCATTGTGTGGCCGTAATGCACCCTAAACAAATCCATGCCTTTTGTGGCCAGTGGCCGTTGTGCCCTTGGCTGAATATAATAATTATAATTCCATTCTCCCGGCTGCGTGCAGAAGCACCTCTCACTCACATGGCTAAGGCTGAACGATTTTGGAAAATAATCTAATTGCGATTTTTTGCCCCCAATATTGCGATTGCGATTTAATATGCGATTTAATTTATTTATCCTTTTTCCCCTACAAAACATAGGCTGGGTCTATTTGTTAGAATTAAATTCAAACATGTATGACTTGAAATAAATGACATTTTTATTGAACTGCTCATTACAGAAACATCTGTGGCTTTGCCACTGTGCATTTAAATAATTTAAACAAAGGCATGAACTTTGTAAACACTGTGTGCAAAAGGTACAGTCTTAAGAAAAAAATAATTTTAAATTGTATGTATCTTACTGCTCCCAAGTCAGTAACATTTCACACAACTGAAACAAGGAATTTGCTTTGAAAATATTTTGTAAAATCAAAGTAAATAAAGTTATAAATAAAAAATGAGAAATGCACTTTTAATTTAGACAAACTATTTTTTATAAACGATTTGAATATTATAATATAAAATAGATGAGCCTCACTTATCTCAAGTACACAACAATAACACACCACACAGACTAAAGTTCACTACGAGTATGGCACTGCCAGCCATACTTATCCAACAGTTCTGTTCTCAGTGGCTCACAGGTTTTTTGCTAAGAAAACCAGAATATTGACTTTTTCTGGCTTCAAGGATGAGCGAGTGCAAGTCACAATATTCCCTCCTGTGCTAAAAAGACGCTCTGAGGGAGCGCTTGTAGCAGGTACACAAAGATACTTGCGTGCCATGGTGCACAACTGTGGGTAGCTGATCTTGTGCACCCTCCACCAAGCCAATGGATCATCTTCTCCATCAATGGTAGGAGTCATCAGGTAATTGTTTATCTCTGCCTCTGCGACTGAGAGGCATCATATCTTTGGCTATGAACTCGGTTATTGTCCGAGTGATTTCTCCGTGCCGTTTTGAATTACGTTCATATGGAGTGACACTTTCGAACATTTCTGTCAGTGATCCCTGTCTTGAGGTATTTGGCTTGTCTCGCGCACTGATGCTCGGCATTTTGGTCATACAACTGTCATGCATTGATTTGTGGTATTTTTTTTAAGTGCTGAAACAGGTTTGTAGTGTTACCCCGTGAAGTAGCAATCGGAGCACGGCATGCTCTGCACAACACCTGACGCTGCTCAGCATCTTCTTTTTTAAAACCAAAATAGTTCCACACCACCGACGTGCTGTTCCTCTTCGATATTAAAGTATCAGCTGTGTCAGTTTCTGACTGTTCCGTCGAGCAAGAGGCCATTGCGCTGGACAGCATGAAAAGTCGCGTCACGTGACCACCTCAAATCGCGCACGTTGCGATTAGAAAATCGCGTTCAGTCAAATCGCGATATTATCGCGAATGCAATTAATCGTTCAGCCCTACACATGGCCCTCCGTCATGTGATCTGGTCTTTCTCACAGGCTCAAGTGAAGACCGACACATCGGGGACAAAACTGCGCATGTCCAATTCCGAGGCGCATATTGAAGATATTGGAAGAACTGTCCACAATTTATTTTCGTCAGCCAACAAGATGAGTAGGCCTAACGAACAGCAAAAGCACTAGCCTATGTCAATCTACTATCCCCATAGTACAAAAGTTGACCTGTTCTGTGCGAGAAATAAATATTCCAAAAAACGGTCTGGGATCGTTGTGGGATGCGATAGATCCCAAATTAATACAACCACTAGCATCAAAAAACCTGTTTTAAGCAATGAGCCTGACGCAACAGATGAGAACGTTTAGCTTAAAATGTTGAAAAGCTATTAGACTATTTATTCATTTCAGGGTACTAGGAGGTAACTAGCCCCCTGGGCTAACTTCTCCCCCCCCCCCCGTAATTCACATTAAGACCATAAGATGTCGCCAAAATATTTTTCCAACACTTTCCCTGGCTGCCACTGCTTTTGCTCAACAAAAAATGTCCTCTATGTCATCACAACTTTTGGAGATATTTCAACAAAACGATTTTGTGGTAAATTGATCAAATTTTTTTAAATGGTAGAAGTTGGAGATGTATTCCAATGAAGTTAGATCTATATTTGTTTTTTAAATATACAAGTAGGTAAGCCTTAAGATTAAATAATCCACTTGTTTAGAGAGAACAATTTAGATAATCTTTGAGTAAAGTAGTAATATGTTGGATAAGTGTGTTGGGGGCAACTCGCCCAGGGGGGCTAGTTACCCCTTTATGGTTATGAATGTGTTTCTACCTGTCATCTAGACATTGACTAGCCCAGTTAGTGCTAGTTTATGCTAACTTGCTAGCTAGCAACTTCACTAGCAGTAAATGCTAGGAGTGCTAGCTAGCAACCTTACTACCAGATCGTCTGAGGTAACATACATTAAAAAGAAAACGTAACTTGATTGCAATTGTAAATGTTTCCACTAGGGACTGATAGCTTTACAATTAATGTTACTTTATAACCTTTTAGCTATTTTACATAGAATTTTATGTCATATAGCTAGATAGCTAGCTACGTTTTTAAGAGAGAGCTTTTCAATTGGCATCTATCCCCCTGTTTTCAGTCACAGGTGGGGACTGGATTAGATGTGAGCAGTGAAGGAGGTGGGCTCATGAGTTGTGTTCCAATTTTACTGCGGATAGTTTTATTTGTGACCTATGTACAAATTAAAATCGTGCAATAGCAGAGCATAAGCGAGTTGACACATCAATGTTACACTGAGTTAAGTTATTGTTATTAAATGTTATATTCCAATGTTATTAGTTATATTCCATTCCAATATTATATTCCAATGAATTTTTTTTTTTTTATGAGTTAAAAACAACTATTGAAAACCTTTTGCTCCTGAATGTACTTTTAAAGACTGCTGGGATTTAAAATCTTGCATTATTCAAATCATATTTAGTTATAATTGTACATAATGGATTGTTTGGAAAAGGAACAACAAAGAAAGAACAAAGAAAATTAAAGGTGAGTTAAAAAGAGGGATTTTACATCAATCTCCCCAGGGCGGATATGAATGCTGACATGTTCAACACCATTTCCCCCCCATATTTTATTTAAATAATTAAAATAAGACAACTAGACTTAGCTTTGAAGTGTAACTTACTAAAGAATTTCTAAATAAAATGGATTAAATGGATTTTAACACACTTGTGTGATCATCGTCTACCCTCAGACCCCTTGACTTTTTCCACATTTTGTTACGTTACAGCCGTATTCTAAAATTGATTAAATTAGTTTTTACCCCCTCATCAATCTACACACAATACCCCAAAATGACAAAGCAAAAAAACAGGTTTTTAGAAATTGTAGCAAATTTATTTTAAAAAATACAAATATTCAGACCCTTTACTCAGTACTTTGTTGAAGCACCTTTGACATATATTACAGCCTTGAGTCTTCTTGGGTATGACACTATTTATTTTATTTTATTTTTATTTCACCTTTATTTAGCCAGGTAAGCCAGTTGAGAACAAGTTCTCATTTACAACTGCGACCTGGCCAAGATAAAGCATAGTAGTGCTATAAAAACAACAACACAGAGTTACATATGGGGTAAAAATACATAAAGTCAAAAAAAAATACTACAGAAAATATATATACAGTGTGTGCAAATTTAGCAAGTTATGGAGGTAAGGCAATAAATAGGCTATAGTGCAAAATAATTACAATTAGTATTAACACTGGAATGCTAGATGTGCAAGAGATTATGTACAAATAGAGATACTGGGGTGCAAAATAAATAACAATATAGGGATGAGGTAGTTGGGTGGGCTAATTTCAGATGGGCTGTGTACAGGTGCAGTGATCGGTAAGGTGCTCTGACAACTGATGCTTAAAGTTAGTGAGGGAGATAAGAGTCTCCAGCTTCAGAGATTTTTGCAATTCGTTCCAGTCATTGGCAGCAGAGAGCTGGAAGGAATGGCGGCCAAAGGAGGTGTTGGCTTTGGGAATGACCAGTGAGATATACCTGCTGGAGCGCAGACTACGGGTGGGTGCTGCTATGGTGACCAATGAGCTAAGATAAGGCGGGGATTTGCCTAGCAGTGATTTATAGATGGCCTGGAGCCAGTGGGTTTGACGACGAACATGTAGTGAGGACCAGCCAACAAGAGCGTACAGGTCACAGTGGTGGGTAGTGTATGGGGCTTTGGAGACAAAACGGATGGCACTGTGATAGACTACATCCAATTTGCTGAGTAGAGTGTTGGAGGCTATTTTGTAAATGACATCGCCGAAGTCAAGGATCGGTAGGATAGTCAGTTTTACGAGGGCATGTTTGGCAGCATGAGTGAAGGAGGCTTTGTTGCAAAATAGGAAGCCGATTCTAGATTTAACTTTGGATTGGAGATTCTTAATGTGAGTCTGGAAGGAGAGTTTACAGTCTAACCAGACACCTAGGTATTTGTAGTTGTCCACATACTCTAGGTCAGACCCGTCGAGAGTGGGGATTCTAGTCGGGTGGGCGGGTGCCAGCTGCGTTCGATTGAAGAGCATGCATTTAGTTTTACTAGTGTTTAAGAGCAGTTGGAGGCTACTGAAGGAGTGTTGTATGGCATTGAAGCTCGTTTGGAGGTTTGTTAACACAGTGTCCAATGAAGGGCCAGATGTATACAAAATGGTGTCGTCTGCGTAGAGGTGGATCTGAGAGTCACCAGCAGCAAGAGCGACATCATTGATATACACGGAGAAAAGAGTCGGCCCAAGAATTGAACCCTGTGGCACCCCCATAGAGACTGCCATAGGTCCAGACAACAGGCCCTCCGATTTGACACACTGAACTCTATCTGAGAAGTAGTTGGTGAACCAGGCGAGGCAGTCATTTGAGAAACCAAGGCTATTTAGTCTGCCAATAAGAATGCGGTGGTTGACAGAGTCGAAAGCCTTGGCCAGGTCGATGAAGACGGCTGCACAGTACTGTCTATTATCGATCGCGGTTATAATATCGTTTAGGACCTTGAGCGTGGCTGAAGTGCACCCATGACCAGCTCGGAAACCGGATTGCATAGCGGAGAAGGTACGGTGGGATTCGAAATGGTCGGTGATCAGTTTGTTAACTTGGCTTTCAAATACTTTTCTAGAGTGTCACCCCCTTTGAAGAGGGGGATGACCGCGGCAGCTTTCCAATCTCTGGGGATCTCAGACGTTACGAAAGAGAGGTTGAACAGACTAGTAATAGGGGTTGCGACAATTTCGGCGGCTAGTTTTAGAAAGAAAGGGTCCAGATTGTCTATCCCAGCTGATTTGTAGGGGTCCAGATTTTGCAGCTCTTTCAGAACATCAGCTGTCTGAATTTGTGTGAAGGAGAAGCGGGGGGGGGCATGGGCAAGTTGCAGCGGAGGGTGCAGAGTTGGTGGCCGGGGTAGTGGTAGCCAGGTGGAAAGCATGGCCAGCCGTAGCAAAATGCTTGTTGAAATTCTCGATTATTGTAGATTTATCGGTGGTGATAGTGTTTCCTAGCCTCAGTGCAGTAGGCAGCTGGGAGGAAGTGCTCTTATTCTCCATGGACTTTACAGTGTCCCAAAACTTTTTGGAGTTAGTGCTACAGGATGCAAATTTCTGTTTGAAAAAGTTAGCCTTTGCTTTCCTGACTGCTTGTGTATATTGGTTCCTAACTTCCCTGAAAAGTTGCATATCGCGGGGGCTATTTGATGCTAATGCAGTACGCCACAGGATGTTTTTGTGCTGGTCAAGGGCAGTCAAGTCTGAGGAGAACCAGGGGCTATATCTGTTCTTCGTTCTGTATTTTTTGAATGGGGCATGTTTATTTAAGATTGAGAGGAAATTACTTTTAAAGAACAACCAGGCATCCTCTACTGACAGAATGAGATCTATATCCATCCAGGATACCTGGGCCAGGTCAATTAGGAAGGCCTGCTCGCTAAAGTGTTTTAGGGAGCGTTTGACAGTGATGAGGGGTGGTCGTTTGACCGCGGACCCGTTACGGACGCAGGCAATAAGGCAGTGATCGCTGAGATCCTGGTTGAAGACAGCGGAGGTGTATTTAGAGGGTAAGTTAGTCAGGATGATATCTATGAGGGTACCCATGGTTACGGATTTAGGGTTGTACCTGGTAGGTTCGTTGATAATTTGCGTGAGATTGAGGGCATCTAGTTTGGATTGTAGGATGGCCGGGGTATTAAGCATATCCCAATTTAGGTCACCAAGCAGTACGAACTCTGAGGATAAATGGGGGGCGATCAATTCACATATGGTGTCCAGGGCACAGCTGGGGGCTGAGGGGGGTCTGTAGCAAGCAGCAACAGTGAGAGACTTATTTCTGGAAAGGTGGATTTTTAGAAGCTTGGCACACCTGTATTTGGAGAGTTTCTCCCATTCTTCTCTGCAGATCCTCTCAATCTCTGTCAGGTTGAATGGGGAGCGTCGCTGCACAGGTATTTTCAGGTCTCTCCAGAGATGTTCTATCGGGTTCAAGTCCTGGCTCTGGCTGGGCCACTCAAGGATATTCAGAGACTTGTCCCGAAGCCACTCCTGCATTGTCTTGGCTGTGTGCTTAGGGTAGTTGTCCTGTTGGAAAGTGAACCAGTCTGAGGTCCTGAGCTCTCTGGAGCAGGTTTTCATCAAAGATCTCTCTGTACTTTGCTCCGTTCATCTTTCCCTCGATCCTAACTAGTCTCCCAGTCCCTGCTGCTGAAAAACTTCCCCACAGCATGATGCTCCCACCACCATGCTTCACTGTAGGGATGGTGCCAGGTTTCCTCTAGGCGTGACGCTTGGCAATCCGGCCAAAGAGTTCAATCTTGGTTTCATCAGACCAGAGAATCTTGTTTCTCATGGTCTGAGAGTCCTTTTGGTGCATTTTGGCAAACTCCAAGCGGGCTGTCATGTGCCTTTTACTGAGGAATGGCTTCCGTCTGGCCACTCTACCATAAAAGCCTGATTGGTGGAGTGCTGCAAAGATGGTTGTCCTTCTGGAAGGTTCACCCATCTCCACAGAGGAACTCTGGAGCTCTGTCAGAGTGACCATCGGGTTCTTGGTCACCTCCCCTGACCGAGGCCCTTTTCCCCCGATTGCTCAGTTTTGGCCAGGTGGTCAGCTCTAGGAAGAGTCTTGGTGGTTCCAAACTTCTTTCATTTAAGAATGATGGAGGCCACTGTGTTCTTGGAGACCTTCAATGCTGCAGAAATGTTTTGGTACCCTTCCCCAGATCTGTGCCTCGACACAATCCTGTCTCGGAGCTCTACGGACAATTCCTTCGACCTCATGGCTTGGTCTTTGTTGTGACATGATCTGTCAACTGTGGGACCTTTTATATAGGCAGGTGTGTGCCTTTCCAAATCATGTCCAATCAATTTAATTTACCACAGGTGGACTCCAATCAAGTTGTAGAAACATCTCAAGGATGACCAATGGAAACAGGATGCACCTGAGCTCAATTTTGAGTCTCATAGCAAAGGGTCTGAATAGTTATGTAAATAAGGTATTTCAGTTTTTTTTATTTTTAATACATTTGCAAACATTTTCTAATAACCTGTTTTTGCTTTGTCATTATGGGGAATTGTGTAGATTGAGAAAAATAAGAAGTATTTAATCAATTTTAGAATAATGCTGTAACATAACAAAATGTGGAAAAGGGGAAGGGGTTTGAATACTTTTCCGAATGCACTGAATACTAAATAATATGTGAAATTCGTTTTGATTTAGAATGGACCATTATCATGCACCTGTCTCAAAGCAGCGGGGAAAAAATACATGTAATCTATGCACTTAAATAAAATAGAATGGAGGACGCTTTTCACATGGTTAATTTTCATGCCAGCCAGGTAGGCTATACTCCCGTTGTAAAGAGAAGCAATGTGCTTAATATTAGGAAAAGTTGATAAATAAATATTGTAGGCCTAGCATATAGAAAGCTGATGGGATCCTCCTCTATTTAATAGAGGCCATCACTTTGTTGCAATTGCATAGCCTATAAGAAATTAGCGCAACATGAGTTCATGGGCTCTCATGAAGTGTTTGACTAGATTTTCGATTACATTTGCATTGATGTCAGAGTGATTAGAGGGACAATAGAGTGCTGAGTACCAGGCAGTTAGCAAGTTTGGTAGGCTACTAATGACCATCAGCAGCATCAGAGCTTGGAGAAGCCTAATTACCATGACTAAATGGTCACGTGGAATTCAACTACCGTCATGACTCATGACCCCCGGTGTGGCGGTAATACGGTCCCCGTAATAGCCCTGCACATAGGCCTATATCATTAAGTCAAACGTTGAAAAAAATCTAATTGCAAACTGTAGCTTTAAAAGAAGGTAACCGCCCTCTTCCGCCCCCCCCCTGGAAGCCTCTTCCCCAGAGCAAAGAATCTGTATCACAAGCTAGGTTGCTATCCAATTGGCAACACATTTTCATGTGAATATTCTAAAATCAGCATGAAAGGAATATATCCTCACTGCGGTGGCGGTCGGCTTGGTCCTTCTGCCGATGAATGGCCATCTGGAGATGGACATGGGCGGCGTCCCAGACCTGTCCAGCCCTGCGGAACCACTCGTCGACAGCAGGCGCGTCGGTCTGGCTGGGTGTCCAAGGGGCCAGGGCCGGCTGGTACCCCAGGACGCACTGGAAGGGAGTGAGCCCTGTGGAGGAGTGAACGAGGGAGTTCTGGGCATATTCTGCCCAGGGAAGAAATCTTGCCCACTCACCCTGCCGGTCCTGACAGTGGCAACGAAGAAACCTCCCCAGCTCCTGGTTCATGCGCTCCACCTGCCCATTCGACTGAGGCCTATACCCGGAAGTGAGGCTGGCCGTGGCCCCGATCTTCTCCAGGAAAGCCTTCCACACTCGGGAGGTGAATTGGGGGCCACGGTCCGAGACAATGTCCTCCGGAAGTCCATAATGCTGGAAGACCTGTTGGAACAGGACCTCAGCGACCTGGAGAGCAGAAGGAAGACCAGTTAGTGGCAAAAAAACGCATGATTTGGAGAAACGATCTACGACCACCATGACTGTGGTGAAGCCGTCAGAACGTGGAAGGTCGGTGACAGTCTATGGACAGGTGTGACCAAGGTTGCTGAGGCACTGGAAGAGGAACTAGTTTGCCTGCCGGGGCGTTCCGAGGTGTCCTCGTTTGGGCACATACGGAACAGGAGTTGACATAGCGGGAGACATCAGAAGCCAAGGTGGGCCACCATTATTTTTGGGCTAGAGAATGCAGGGTGCGCATAATACCAGAGTGCCCTGCCGTAAGGGTGGTGTGCGCCCAGATCAGCAGGCGGTCACGGACACTGGTGGGTACATACACGCGACCCGGAGGGGCGTTGGCAGGCGCTGGGTCCTCCTGAGCCACCAGGCGGATGTCTTCGTCCACATCCCAAACGACAGGAGCAACGATGAGAGACGAGGGCAGGATCCCCCAGATCCTTCCTTTCTCCGGTATGGTGCATCCTGGAGAGTGCGTCGGCCTTCACATTCTGGGATCCTGGGCGGTAGGACAGAATGAATTGGAAGCGAGTGAGAAATTGGGCCCACCTGGGTTGACGAGAGTTCATCCGTTTTTCTGCCCGTATGTGCTCCAAATTCCGGTGGTCAGTAAGAATCCGGAATGGATGGACTGCGCCCTCCAGCCAGTGTCTCCATTCCTCCAGAGCGAGGACCACCGCCAACAGCTCCCTGTCTCCAACTACATAGTTCCTCTCTGCGGGGCTAAGCTTTTTAGAGAAAAAGGCACAGGGATAAATTTTCTCTGGCTTACTGTGCCGCTGGGAGAGGACCGTACCCACGTCCACCTCCAGGATGAAAGGACGAGATGGATCTGGGTGTTTTAGGATGGGTGCTGTGGTGAACCTCTCCTTCAGCCTCTTGAAGGCAGCGTCAGCCTCAGGGTTCCAGGCCAGCTTCTGAGGCCCACCCTTCAGGAGAGAGGTGAGCGGGGTGGCTATGGAGCTGAAGGACCTGATGAAACCCCTCCAGCTCCATGGCTTGATGACTCATTGCGAGCTCACAGAGCAGAGCTCTGGGCAGCTGAGCGGAAATGGAAGAAAACTAGACTCCCTGCGGACCTGGCATCTTTTCACTCCCTCCTCTCTACATTTTCTTCATCTGTTTCTGCTGCTAAGGCCACTTTCTACCACTCTAAATTCCAAGCATCTGCCTCTAACCCTAGGAAGCTCTTTGCCACATTCTCCTCCCTGCTGAACCCCCCCCCCCCTCCCCCTCCTCCATCTCTGTGGATGACTTCGTCAACCATTTTGAAAAGAAGGTTGACGACATCCGATCCTCGTTTGTTAAGTCAAATGACACTGCTGGTCCTGCTCACACTGCCCTACCCTATGCTTTGACTTCTTTCTCCCCTCTCTCTCCAGATAAAATCTTGCGACTTGTGACGGCAGGCCGCCCAACAACCTGCCCGCTTGACCCTATCCCCTCCTCCCTTCTCCAGAACATCTCCGGTGACCTTCTCCCTTACCTCACCTCACTGATCAACTCATCCTTGACCGCTGGCTATGTCCCTTCCGTCTTCAAGAGAGCGAGAGTTGCACCCCTTCTCAAAAAACCAACACTCGATCCCTCTGATGTCAACAACTACAGACCAGTATCCCTTCTTTCTTTTCTCTCCAAAACTCTTGAGCGTGCCGTCTTTAGCCAACTCTCTTGCTATCTCTCTCAGAATGACCTTCTTGATCCAAACCAGTCAGGTTTCAAGACTGGTCATTCAACTGAGACTGCTCTTCTCTGTGTCACGGAGGCTCTCCGCACTGCTAAAGCTAACTCTCTCTCCTCTGCTCTTGTCCTTCTAGACCTGTCTGCTGCCTTTGATACTGTGAACCATCAGATCCTCCTCTCCACCCTCTCCGAGCTGGGCATCTCCGGTGCGGCTCACTCTTGGATTGCGTCCTACCTGACCGGTCGCTCCTACCAAGTGGCGTGGCGAGAAGCTGTCTCCGCACCACGTGCTCTCACCACTGGTGTCCCCCAGGGCTCAGTTCTAGGCCCTCTCCTATTCTCCCTATACACCAAGTCACTTGGCTCTGTCATATCCTCACATGGCCTCTCCTATCATTGCTACGCTGACGACACACAACTAATCTTCTCCTTTCCCCCTTCTGATAACCAGGTGGCGAATCGCATCTCTGCATGTCTGGCAGACATATCAGTATGGATGACGGATCACCACCTCAAGCTGAACCTTGGCAAGACGGAGCTGCTCTTCCTCCCGGGGAAGGACTGCCTGTTCCATGATCTCGCCATCACGGTTGACAACTCCGTTGTGTCCTCCTCCCAGAGTGCGAAGAGCCTTGGCGTGACCCTGGACAACACCCTGTCGTTCTCCGCTAACATCAAGGCGGTGACCCGATGCTGTAGGTTCATGCTCTACAACATTCGGAGAGTACGACCCTGCCTTACACAGGAAGCGGCACAGGTCCTAATCCAGGCACTTGTCATCTCCCGTCTGGATTACTGCAACTCGCTGTTGGCTGGGCTCCCTGCCTGTGCCATTAAACCCCTACAACTCATCCAGAATGCCGCAGCCCGTCTAGTGTTCAACCTTCCCAAGTTCTCTCACGTCACCCCGCTCCTCCGCACACTCCACTGGCTTCCAGTTGAAGCTCGCATCTGCTACAAGACCATGGTGCTTGCCTACGGAGCTGTGAGGGGAACGGCACCTCCGTACCTTCAGGCTCTGATCAGTCCCTACACCCAAACGAGGGCATTGCGTTCATCCACCTCTGGCCTGCTGGCTCCCCTACCTCTGCGGAAGCATAGTTCCCGCTCAGCCCAGTCAAAACTGTTCGCTGCTCTGGCACCCCAATGGTGGAACAAGCTCCCTCACGACGCCAGGACAGCGGAGTCACTCACCACCTTCCGGAGACATTTGAAACCCCACCTCTTTAAGGAATACCTGGGATAGGATAAAGTAATCCTTCTACCCCCCCCTTACCCCAACCCCCCCCCAAAAAAAAAAAAAAAAAAATAATAATTAATACCATTATATAACAAAAACAAAAATATATATATGAAATTAAAACATTGTAAAGTGGTGATCCCACTGGCTATAAGGTGAATGCACCTATTTGTAAGTCGCTCTGGATAAGAGCGTCTGCTAAATGACGTAAATGTAAATTTAGGCCACCATAGGGAGTGGTTCTATCACCCGTTATACACCTTTGTATTGCTTATGAAGACTGTATGTATGCTATATAAAGCCTTTATAAGTTGTATTTAGTTTAATCACAGTCTATCCTTCTGCTTTACCAACAGCAGAGACCATGGTGGAGAGTGTTGTATCAAGTCTGGACCTGAGAACAGCAGAGACCATGGTGGAGAGTGCCGACAAGGTGAAAAATCTGTCGATGTGCCCTTGAGCAAGGCACTTAACCCTAATTGCTCCTGTAAGTCGCTCTGGATAAGAGCGTCTGCTAAATGACTCAAATGTAAATGTAAATGTATCAAGCCTGGACCTGAGAAATGTGAGTGTTAACTGATTTAATTGTTTTTCAATCAAAATAATTTTAAAGCGTTCATTATACTTGAGTCCCAGGCAAGGAACACAATCATGATCTATTTGGTCAAAACAAACTTAAATGTAGAGTCAGCAATATGATGTAGATGCACAAAGTAAATAGCAATGTGGGTCAATTTCTGCAACAACTACAGTGAGGGAAAAAAATATTTGATCCCCTGCTGATTTTGTACGTTTGCCCACTGACAAAGACATGATCAGTCTATAATTTTAATGGTAGGTTTATTTGAACAGTGAGAGACAGAATAACAACAACAAAAATCCAGAAAAATGCATTTCAAAAATGTTATAAATTGATTTGCATTTTAATGAGGGAAATAAGTATTTGACCCCCTCTCAATCAGAAAGATTTCTGGCTCCCAGGTGCCTTTTATACAGGTAACGAGCTGAGATTAGGAGCACAATCTTAAAGGGAGTGCTCCTAATCTCAGTTTGTTACCTGTATAAAAGACACCTGTCCACAGAAGCAAGCAATCAATCAATCAGATTCCAAACTCTCCACCATGGCCAAGACCAAAGAGCTCTCCAAGGATGTCAGGGACAAGATTGTAGACCTACACAAAGCTGGAATGGGCTACAAGACCATCGCCAAGCAGCTTGGTGAGAAGGTGACAACAGTTGGTACGATTATTTGCAAATGGAAGAAACACAAAATAACTGTCAATCTCCCTCGGCCTGGGGCTCCATGCAAGATCTCACCTCGTGGAGTTGCAATGATCATGAGAATGGTGAGGAATCAGCCCAGAACTACAAGGGAGGATCTTGTCAATGATCTCAAGGCAGCTGGGACCATAGTCACCAAGAAAACAATTGGTAACACACTACGCCGTGAAGGACTGAAATCCTGCAGCGCCCGCAAGGTCCCCCTGCTCAAGAAAGCACATATACAGGGCCGTCTGAAGTTTGCCAATGAACATCTGAATGGGTGGGTGAAAGTGTTGAGGTCAGATGAGACCAAAATCGAGCTCTTTGGCAATAACTCAACTCGCCGTGTTTGGAGGAGGAGGAATGCTGCCTATGACCCCAAGAACACCATCCCCACTGTCAAGCATGGAGGTGGAAACATTATGCTTTGGGGGTGTTTTTCTGCTAAGGGGACAGGACAACTTCACCGCATCAAAGGGACTTAGGACGGGGCCATGTACCTTTCAATCTTGGGTGAGAACCTCCTTCCCTCAGCCAGGGCATTGAAAATGGGTCGTGGATGGGTATTCCAGCATGACAATGACCCAAAACACATGGCCAAGGCAACAAAGGAGTGACTCAAGAAGAAGAACATTAAGGTCCTGGAGTGGCCTAGCCCATAGAAAATCTGTGGAGGGAGCTGAAGGTTCGAGTTGCCAAACGTCAGCCTCGAAACCTTAATGACTTGGAGAAGATCCCTCCTGAGACGTGTGCAAACCTGGTGGCCAACTACAAGAAACGTCTGACCTCTGTGATTGCCAACAAGTCATGTTTTGCAGAGGGGTCAAATACTTATTTCCCTCATTAAAATGCAAATCAATTTATAACATTTTTTACATGCTTTTTTCTGGATTTTTTTGTTGTTATTCTGTCTCTCACTGTTCAAATAAACCTACCATTAAAATTAGACTGATCATGTTTTGTCAGTGGGCAAACGTACAAAATCAGCAGGGGATCAAATACTTTTTTCCCTCACTGTAAGGGCATTAGAGCGCGATGCTAAACTTCTCAGCTGTTTTGGTCCCGTGACTACCACGCTGTAAGAGAGTGAAGAGAACCCGTGCACATGGGCAGATACTGTGTGTGACTGTGTGAGAGAGAAATAAGGCATCTTGCTCATCACAATATCTGCGGTGGTGCACGTACAACATCATTTAGCTGACTCTACCTTTTAAGCTCTCATCCTGGGATCTACCAGAAATCAGGCCCCCAACATCTCCAAAACATGGACCAGAACCATGTTGTTTCCTGCTTCCACAAACATTCATTAATATACACTGTGTGCTAATGAGACTGTTGCTAACATATATAGATTTTTATTACAAGTCTATTTAATAATTATTAATTAGTTATTACATGAGATTTTCCATTTTAAATAACAACTTTTGACTTCAGGGATTCCTCAGAGCTGTAAGACTTGTGACCATGTTGAGGTAAGTCATAATGTCAATTCTTACTTTTACATACCTTCAGGAGTCAGGCACAGTCTGAAAGCCAGGTGTGTACTGACCAACCATTCATACTGGGATATAGACAGTCCTGTGTTCTGCTTTAGTAATATATACACAGTCTGAAAGCCAGGTGTGTACTGACCAACCATTCATACTGGGATATAGACAGTCCTGTGTTCTGCTTTAGTAATATAAACACAGTCTGAAAGCCAGGTGTGTACTGACCAACCATTCATACTGGGATATAGACAGTCCTGTGTTCTGCTTTAGTAATATAAACACAGTCTGAAAGCCAGGTGTGTACTGACCAACCATTCATACTGGGATATAGACAGTCCTGTGTTCTGCTTGTAGGAATGCAGGATTTTAGCTGTTGTCATATTTTGTCATTAGACAGTTTAATTGGATAAATCACCAGCATTCCATGTAACATTGAATAAAGACATTAGATTAGTTACTTTGGTTAATGGGCCAGTTTCCCGGACACAGATTAAGCCTAGTCCTGGACCTTAAATAACTTTCTATTGAAACTTCCATTGATCATGCTTTAAGTCCAGCACTAGACTCAATCTGTGTCCAGGAAACTGGCCCCATATGTATAACTGACATGCTTGTCCTTGTTCAGGACTCCACACACTGGCTTCAGATTGAACCCTTGACTTCCACTGTCCAGGGAGTGCCAATGTTCAGGTAAAATAACTACTTTTAACATTTCATTCAACTTGCTAGTGTATTTCCCCATTACCTTTGGGAATAGGCTTCTAATCCAACCTCTCCATTTGACGATTGACCCTCTCTACCATATCTTGTTGTTGCCCTCAGGCACAGGACACCCAAAGGGCGTTATGAGTGCACAGTGTCTGGGCTCCACTGGGTGTGTGACAGAGATGTCATTCTGAAGTATCACTTCAGGAACTGGTATCCCTACAGTCACCTTCTGAAAGACATGCAGTACGGACAAGGTGGTCCATTGCTGGACATCACTATGGAGTTAGGTGAACTGGAGGAAGTTCATCTGCCACACTTTGTCTGTTTAGGTAAAACCATATTGACATAGTATTCAGAAAGACATTTCCATGTAACTGAGTTTCACTTCCTGAATGAATGAATGAATATTCTGGGAGTTTGAGTTTACTGTGATCTGATACTGCATATTCTTTGTGTTTTAGTTGGATGAATAATACAATATTTGTCTTTCTGTCTCCTTTTTATTGTGTTGTTCAGGGACCAACCCTTCCCTGAGGAATGAGATGAAGATTCTTCATGTAGAGGAACATGGAGTGTCTTTTGAGGAAGTGCATGAGGTCACCAGATTCCATGCTAAGATTCTCCATCCCAAGTTCTCAGTTATCTCTGTTATACTGAGCTATATCTTTTCGTGGAACATAGATGTCCACTGTGAGCTGATGCTCTATATGACAGTGAAAAAGCAAACACTAATTCCACGCCTATACCTGTTCCCCAGTAACCCCAGCCAAATACAGGTGAGGTACCATTATTTTAGAGGTGACCTTAACTAAGCAGTGGTACGGTTTATGTTGACACTCATAACATGAAGATAATAGTGTGTTGCTAGTTTTCTGAATAATGTTTGAATAAGACTATACATTGACTGGCTGTGTATTCCATGCCTCGTTTCGCAGGCTGTGGAACAACAGGAAAAGTCTCAAGGGTCTTCAAGGGTTCTCATCTCAAGACCAGAGCAGGCCTTCAAACTGAATAGTTACTTCAGACTGAACATTCCCTGTTCTACCGCCATCAATCCACAGGTACAGTTTTAGTAGACTAAGAACATGAATCTGACATTTAAGTCACATTTCTATCCATTGCTCTCTGTCGCTCGATGGCTCTCAATTCACATGGCTTTATTGGCATGGGAAACATATGTTTACATTGCAAGCAATCTCTCTCTCGTTCTCTCCATCTCTCTCCAGAAGATTCATCTCATACATAGAGACTCCACACCAAGCTTTTTCAAGGCGGTTGTGAAAATGACAGGGGTTGACATTGAGATGGAGTTATTCGGTGATGATGAGAGGATTGCATGGAAAGAAGTGGTATCACAAGGTAGGAGCATATGTCAATCATAACTTTGTACTTTTGTAACAGATGCTATTTAGAGTGATATAACCTCATTTTGTTTATCTTTCAGATGAATACATTACTGCCACCCATTCAACAAGTAAGTAAACATGAGTTACAGTGCATTCGGAAAGTATTCAGACCCCTTGAATTGTTCCACATTTTGTTACGTTACAGCCTTATTATAAAATTGATTAAATCGTTTTTTCCCCCTCATCAATCTGCACACAACACCCCATAATGACAAAGCAAAAACAGGTTTTAGACATTTTTGCAAATGTGTATATATAAAATAAAATCACATTTACATAAGTATTTAGACCCTTTACTCAGTACTTTGTTGAAGCACCTTTGGCAGCGATAACAGCCTCGATTCTTCTTGGGTATGATGCTAGAAGCTTGGCACACCTGTATTTGGGGAGTTTCTCCCATTCTTCTCTGCAGATCCTCTCAAGCTCTGTCAGGTTGGATGGGGCGCGTCGCTGCACAGCTATTTACAGGTCTCCAGAGATGTCCGATCGGGTTCAAGTCCAGGCTCTGGCTGGGCCACTCAAGGACATTCAGAGACTTGTCCCGGAGCCACTCCTGCGTTGTCTTGTCTGTGTGCTTAGGGTCGTTGTCCTGTTGGAAGGTGAACCTTCGCCCCAGTCTGAGGTCCTGAGCGCTCTGGAGCAGGTTTTCATTAAGGATCTCTCTGTACTTTGCTCCATTCATCTTTCCCTCGATCCTGACTAGTCTCCCAGTCCCTGCCACTGAAAAACATCCCCACAGCATGATGCTGCCACCACCATGCTTCACCGTAGGGATGGTGCCAGGGTTCTTCCAGATGTGACGCTTGGCATTCAGGCCAAAGAGTTCAATCTTGGTTTCATCAGACCAGAGAATCTTGTTTCTCATGGTCTGAGAGTCCTTTAGGTGCCTTTTGGCAAACTCCAAGCGGGCTGTCATGTGTCTTTTACTGAGGAGTAGCTTCCGTCTGGCCACTCTACCATAAAGGCCTGATTGGTGGAGTTCTGCAGAGATGGTTGTCCTTCTGGAAGGTTCTCCCATCTCCACAGAGGAGCTCTGGAGCTCTTTCAGAGTGACCATCAGGTTCTTGGTCACCTCCCTGACCAAGGCCCTTCTCCCCCGATTGCTCAGTTTAGCCAGGCGGCCAGCTCTAGGAAGAGTCTTGGTGGTTCCAAACTTCTTCCATTTAAGAATGATAGAGGCCACTGTGTTCTTTGAGACCTTCAATGCTGCAGAACTGTTTCGGTACCCTTCCCCAGATCTGGGCCTCGACACAATCCTGTCTCGGAGCTCTACGGACAATTCCTTCGACCTCATGGCTTGGTTTTTGCTCTGACATGCACTGTCAACTGTGGGACCTTATATAGACAGGTGTGTTCCTTCCCAAACATGTCCAATCAATTATATGTACCACAGGTGGACTCCAATCAAGTTGTTCAAACATCTCAAGGATGATCAATGGAAACAGCATGCACCTGAGCTCAATTTCAAATATCATAGCAAAGGGTCTGAATACTTATTTCGATAAGGTATTTCTGTTTTGGAATATTTTTATTCTGTATATTTGTGTTATTTTAAGTCATTATTGTGGAGTCACTACAATGTTGTTGATCCATCCTTAGTTTTCTCCCATCACAGCCATTGAACTCTGTAGCTGTTTTAAAATCACCAATTAACTCATGGTGACATCACTAAGCAGTTTCCTTCCTGTCCTGCAGCTCAGTTCAGAAGGACGACTGCATCTTTGATGTGTCTGGGTGGTTTAATACATCACCCACAGGATAATTATTAACTTGACCATGCTTAAAGAGAGATTCAATGTCTGATTTGTTATTGTTACCCATCTACCAATCACTGCCCTTCTTTATGAGGCTTTCTAAAAGATCCCTGGTCTTTGTATATAGTTGAATCTGTGCTTGAAATGCTATACTTGACTGAGGGACCTTCCAGATGTTGAATGTATGGGGGACAGGCCCACTTTGACAATAGAGTATTCTGAGTAGATTGTTGAGAAAACATTAATAAGGGCATCTATTTTCAATGACTTCTCAATAAACCTAATAGGAAAAACTATTATTTCAATTTTTTTATTTTAAATTGACTGACTTTAATTGGAATTGACCACAACCCTGGAGTCGGCTCTATACAATAAATGACTATCAGAGGAATGATAACTGGAGAGACTGGAAGATGTAGAAACAGCTGCTGTTAACCCTAAAGCCATATTAATTTAATTGACCCCCCCTTCAGCATTAACAGTCCCTGACATTCCTGCTGAGGAGTTTCTGAAGAAACACTGGGCTAAACTAATTCAGCGAACCAAAAACTCAATGCCAATAGCAGATGATCTGTGGTCAAAGAACATGATTGGTGAAGAAGAGCACTCCAGAATAACAGCTGAAACAACTGAACAGGACCGAATGAGAAAACTACTGAAAGCAGTCATCCCCAAAGGACCAGAAGTGACGGGAGCTTGTCTCAAAGCTCTCGTTGAACATGAAAACCATCTTGTTAGGGACTTGAGTGAATCTAGGTAAGACAGTTTTCTTTGCTCCCTCCCTTGAATATGTGTAATGATTAAAATATAGGTCAAATAAAAACACAGCTACCCAGATCAAAGAGGAACTGTTTTTCCAGAATGGAAGCATGTTTTTGTGTTTCTGTCTGTAATAAATGACTGTTATCTTATTGTAGTTACATCATAGGACCATCATCACATCATTATCTCAGGTGGAACTCCCCCTTCTCCTCCATACTTTCTGATCTCTCTCTCACCTTCTCCTCCATACTCTCTGATCTCTCTCTTCCCTTCTCCTCCATACTTTCTGATCTCTCTTCCCTTCTCCTCCATACTTTCTGATCTCTCTCTTCCCTTCTCCTCCATACTTTCTGATCTCTCTCTTCCCTTCTCCTCCATACTTTCTGATCTCTCTCTTCCCTTCTCCTCCATACTTTCTGATCTCTCTCTTCCCTTCTCCTCCATCCTCTTTCTTGTAGAACCTAATCTGAAGACACTGAGGCCTGTCTCCTAGTCTGTGGACTAAGACACTTCTTCACCTCGTCAAGCCAGTGCTACAGCATGAAGCTGGCTAGACAATGACACTTCTTCACCTCGTGAAGCCAGTGCTACGGCATGAAGCTGGCTAGACAAAGACACTTCTTCACCTCGTCAAGCCAGTGCTACGGCATGAAGCTGGCTAGACAAAAACACTTATTCACCTCGTCAAGCCAGTGCTACGGCATGAAGCTGGCTAGACAAAAACACTTATTCACCTTGTCAAGCCAGTGCTACAGCATGAAGCTGGCTAGACAAAGACACTTCTTCACCTCGTCAAGCCAGTGCTACAGCATGAAGCTGGCTAGACAAAGACACTTCTTCACCTCGTCAAGCCAGTGCTACAGCATGAAGCTGGCTAGTCAAAGACACTTCTTCACCTCGTCAAGCCAGTGCTACAGCATGAAGCTGGCTAGTCAAAAACACACCACCACGTTGACATCTTGACCTTCCTTAGATCCTTTATGGGATTGCAACTCACTCTGTCTGAAGGAAGGAAGGGAGGAAATGGCCTCAATAAAGGGGATACCTGAGAGGGCAGAGAAGGCACGTGACATCATCGACATGGTGTTGAGAAAAGGAACTGAGTCATGTTCCAGGATGATAAACCTTCTTGGGAAGATGGACTCTCTGTCTTTGTACACAGCTTCAGATCTACAGTTGTAGCCAACCCCTGGGTGTGGGGAGACCAGGCAGAATAGACAGGCAGGGTGGTTCAACATGGTCTTGTTGTCTGTTGCTTTAATTCAGGCTCCCGAAAATGTACAGAAAATGTCAATCAAACATGACCACTATAATAGCAATAAACTAACCAAAGGTCCAGCCACACAGCCTCTCTCCTTCTGCAGCCTCCTGGAGGTGTGGATCTTCTAGCAGGAGGGTCAGTTAGTCCTCCACTAGGTACCTAGCTGGACCCCTATCTAGCAGGAGGGTCAGTTAGTCCTCCACTAGGTATCTAGGTATGGACCCCTATCTAGCAGGAGGGTCAGTTAGTCCTCCACTAGGTACCTAGCTGGACCCCTATCTAGCAGGAGGATCAGTTAGTCCTCCACTAGGTACCTAGCTGGACCCCTATCTAGCAGGAGGGTCAGTTAGTCCTCCACTAGGTACCTAGCTGGAGCCCTATCTAGCAGGAGGGCCAGTTAGTCCTCCACTAGGTACCTAGCTGGACCCCTATCTAGCAGGAGGGTCAGTTAGTCCTCCACTAGGTACCTAGCTGGACCCCTATCTAGCAGGAGGATCAGTTAGTCCTCCACTAGGTACCTAGCTGGACCCCTATCTAGCAGGAGGGTCAGTTAGTCCTCCACTAGGTACCTAGCTGGAGCCCTATCTAGCAGGAGGGTCAGTTAGTCCTACACTAGGTACCTAGCTGGACCCCTATCTAGCAGGAGGGTCAGTTATTCCTCCACTAGGTACCTAGGGATGGACCCCTATCTAGCAGAACATGTTGATACAACTATGTCTCTCTCTCACACCAACACACCTACCTACCTGATGTCTGTGTATTTTAAAGTTTAGATTTTAAATTTCATTGTATACGCATTGTAAGCATGTATTGTATACGCATTGTAAACATGTATTGTGATGTTATTGGAATTTACTTACTGTATTTGCATACTCACTGTGAATGTGTCCGGGAAAATAGCTCTGAGAATTTGGCATTAAACTTAAAACCACAGAAATGTATTTTATGAATATATTGTACAGTGTTGGCCTGATAGAGGTTAATGAGAGGGGCTGGATATCAACACAACCACCTCAGTCTATCAGCAGTTTTCTCAGTGAGAGCACATTGACCATTGACAGACATAAGGAGCTGTTCAACCTCTCACCCCTTTACCAATGACTTGAGAGTGGCTGAAGGACATATAAGGAGCGGTTCAACCTCTCTCCCCTTTACCAATGACTTGAGAGAGGCTGAAGGACATATAAGGAGCTGCTCAACCTCTCACCCCTTTACCAATGACTTGAGAGTGGCTGAAGGACATATAAGGAGCTGTTCAACCTCTCTCCCCTTTACCAATGACTTGAGAGTGGCTGAAGGACATATAAGGAGCTGTTCAACCTCTCACCCCTTTACCAATGACTTGAGAGTGGCTGAAGGACATATAAGGTGCGGTTCAACCTCTCTCCCCTTTACCAATGACTTGAGAGAGGCTGAAGGACATATAAGGAGCTGTTAAACATCTCACCCCTTTACCAATGACTTGAGAGTGGCTGAAGGACATATAAGGAGCTGTTCAACCTCTCTCCCCTTTACCAATGACTTGAGAGTGGCTGAAGAACATATAAGGAGCTGTTCAACCTCTCTCCCCTTTACCAATGACTTGAGAGTGGCTGAAGGACATATAAGGAGCTGTGCAACCTCTCTCCCCTTTACCAATGACTTGAGAGTGGCTGAAGGACATATAAGGAGCTGTTCAACCTCTCTCCCCTTTACCAATGACTTGAGAGTGGCTGAAGGACCAATCAGCCCCCATCTATACACAATGTTTTACTAAATGTTTTATAACGTTGTATTTTTCTATGTGTATCTACCTGCCCAGGGACTACAGCTAAATCTGGCACATTTACAGACATGTTGATTGATGTGCAGTATCCCTGTCAAATACATGTTGTACATGTCAATTAAAAGGAATGTATTGTGACTTAGAATGTTGTTTAACAATATGGAAAAAAGCAATAAAGTCAACCGCCTTTATAGCACAAATAATATTATAGCACTGACATTTGTTAACAGCATTGAAAGTAATGATTACTAGACAGTTGTCATGGTAAAAGCAGTAATAGAAATAACATTATTTATGATGCTACTATTAATAATAATAATAATAATAATATTATAATCAATTTTAGAAAACACTTTAAAATCCCATCGTTAATTAGATTAGATGAGTTTATTAGTCACATGGAGAGGGACGCAAAATCTTGTGCTCTGGGCTCCAACAGCGCAGGTCAAAATAAATCAAATCAAATCAAGAGAAGTGAATGAGACAATCTAAAGATGATAATAATATGTAGACATTTACAACTGGGTGGTGGTGGGGGGCAGGGTAAGAGTCTGTTGGGTGGTGGGGGCAGGGTAAGTCTGTTGGGTGGTGGGGGCAGGGTAAGAGTCCGTTGGGTGGTGGGGGCAGGGTAAGAGTCCGTTGGGTGGTGGGGGCAGGGTAAGAGTCCGTTGGCTTGGCTGGTGGGGGCAGGGTAAGAGTCCGTTGGCTTGGCTGGTGGGGGCAGGGTAAGAGTCCGTTGGCTTGGCTGGTGGGGGCAGGGTAAGAGTCCGTTGGCTTGGCTGGTGGGGGCAGGGTAAGAGTCTGTTGGGTGGTGGGGGCAGGGTAAGAGTCTGTTGGGTGGTGGGGGCAGGGTAAGAGTCTGTTGGGTGGTGGGGGCAGGGTAAGAGTCCGTTGGGTGGTGGGGGCAGGGTAAGAGTCCGTTGGGTGGTGGGGGCAGGGTAAGAGTTTGTTGGGTGGTGGGGGCAGGGTAAGAGTCTGTTGGGTGGTGGGGGCAGGGTAAGAGTCCGTTGGCTTGGCTGGTGGGGGCAGGGTAAGAGTCCGTTGGCTTGGCTGGTGGGGGCAGGGTAAGAGTCTGTTGGGTGGTGGGGGCAGGGTAAGAGTCTGTTGGGTGGTGGGGGCAGGGTAAGAGTCTGTTGGGTGGTGGGGGCAGGGTAAGAGTCTGTTGAACGACTTGTTCATTTTTGACCATATCTGGTTAATTAGGGGCGTTTCTAAATGCTAAATAGCCAAAGTAATACACAAGAACTGAGGCTGAGAACAACTGGTATTTATCAATGGCGACCTCCTACGTTTGCGTCATAGGATTGGTTGATACATCACACTTTTTCTATGCATACCAACATTTAAAATAGCGTTTATAAGTAGTATTTTAGGATAGTTTCTACACAATATTTATAAATTGATAAATGTGCACAAAAGCATTGAGATGTATAAACTTGGCGCATTCATGTTTGCAGTTATAAATCAGACCTGTTGTAAAACGGTGCCTGCATGAACTAGCGTTATGAAATACACTCATCATCAATCTTTTATGGTGACAATAACGCCCTTATTTGCTGTATACTTTGGAAGGATTGGAATTAGGCACAGTATATCTAAAGGAAATATCCATGGCGAACTTGATCAAATGTCTTTGAAGATGTTGGCAGAATGTTTTATTTTACAGTGACATTTGCTGTAGGTCTATCTGACCGTTTCTGAAAGACAAAAACAATTGCAAATTGTTGTGGACCTGTAAACAGATCGTTTGAATGCAGTAATGTTTTAATAGGCCCAATTAAATGAGAAATGCGCATGGTAATTTGTTGTATGGCTACATCGGGAATATGAACTCATCATGGCCAGAAAAGGTGAGGAATTTATTATGCAATGATTATGATAATGTATTATGTTTATAAATGAAATATTGTCTACGCAAGAAATGTCACATTACATCATTCAGACGTCGCCTACAAACGTCAACGGAAAAGGTGAATCGTCTGTTCTAACGTTAAACTGCGCTTCGGATCGCATAGAGCAAAATCGGCTGCTGGAAATACTGTAGCTGATCTATTTACTACTGTGAAGTGGGTCCTATTAAATGAGAGATTGGACGAATGGTAGCCAATCCTAACTTGTTGTAGGCCTATAGGCTATTTGGCGAGTATAGGCTTTGTTCTGCAATAACAGGCAATGTATGCCTATTTCTAATTATTTTAGAATGTAAAGATAAATGGATTTTCACTAGCAGCAAATGATTGCATCTTGTTATTGTATTTAGCTAGGCCTACCTGTTATTTTGTTCTGAATAAGAGTCTCGTCATATATTCCCTATTTGCACAAAAATTTACTAGGCTACTTTAGCCTTCTTAATATGCAAGACTTCAACCACTAGAAACTGCGCACGCATGGTCTAAAGTTTGCAGGAGGATTAGCAAATTCTCAGGTCAAGTTCCGTGAAAACTGGAACATGCATGTTTTGTGGCATATTTTGTGTGTAGGCAACGTTTATAAATGAGACCCCTGGTATTATAGAGCAAAATACTTGAAATAGCTTATCTTTACTGCTGTGAAGTGGGTCCAATTAAACGAGAGATGGTTGGAACAGTAACCTTGTTGTAGGTCTATATGCTACCACGTGAGTATGAAACCATCACTGAAAAGGTGAGGAATTTATTATGCAATGATCATGGAAACGAAATAAATAATAGCCTAGGAAATATCTGTCTATTTGTAATTATCTAACGGCAAATGATTGCATCTTGTTATCAACCTTTTTATTGTTATGAATAAGCTTGTCCATCATATTCTCCATTTACACAAAATACTAATCGACTTGCCTGTGTGTGATGATTTTGCAGATACAGGCTGTGTTGGTATTTACATACGTGTGTGTTTTGGACGTGTGTTTGCCAGACCTTACCGAAAAAGTATTTGTTTTCTTTCTGGACGCCAGCAGGTATTGAACTAACCCTGTCTCCCGAGTGGCGCAGTGGTCTAAGGCACTGCATCTCAGTGCTAGCTGTGCCATTAGAGATCCTGGTTCGAATCCAGGCTCTGTCGTAGCTGGCCGCGACCGGGAGACCCATGGGGGCGGCACACAAGTCGTCCAGGGTAGGGGAGGGAATGGCCGGCAGGGATGTAGCTCAGTTGGTAGAGCATGGCGCTTGCAACGCCAGGGTTGTGGGTTTGATTCCCACGGGGGCCAGTATGAAAAAAATATATTAAAAAAAATAATGAATGCACTGGATAAGAGCGTCTGCTAAATGACTAAAATGTAACCTCTTTTCAGACTCCTCCTCCTCCCCCTCTTCCTCCTCCTGCTCAGACTCCTCTTCCTCCGACTCCTCCTCCTGCTCAGACTCCTCCTCCTCATCTCTTTAGACAGGGCTCCAGATGTTGTAGTAACAACCTCCCCCTGACTCTGGAAGACCACATGCTAAGCTGGAGTTAGTAGAACATGTTGTCCCAAATGGAACCCTATTCCCTTTATAGTGCACTACTTTAGACCTGGAACCCTATTCCCTTTACAGTGCACTACTTTAGACCTGGAACCCTATTCCCTTTATAGTGCACTACTTTAGACCTGGAACCCTATTCCCTTTATAGTGCACTACTTTAGACCTGGAACCCTATTCCCTTTATAGTGCACTACTTTAGACCTGGAACCCTATTCCCTTTATAGTGCACTACTTTAGACCTGGAACCCTATTCCCTTTATAGTGCACTACTTTAGACCTGGAACCCTATTCCCTTTATAGTGCACTACTTTAGACCAGCCAGCCAGCCAGCCTGAAAAAAATAAAAATGGCTGGCTGGCTGGCTGAAAAAAATAAAAATAATTTATGCACTCACTAACTGTAAGTTGCTCTGGATAAGAGCGTCTGCTAAATGACGTGTGTGTGTGTGATGTTGCCCTTCATGGAGATAGATTCAGTCCAAATGATGATGAGAATCCCAGATTATCTCATTGAGAAGTCAATCTACCTGGGTGTCTTGGATGTTGGAAATGTTAAAAGGTTCAGTGGGGAAACTAGTAGACTGGATTACTGGAAAGTTTTATGAGACATTTGCCTGGTTGCAAAAATGCTAATAGTTTGTCTAATTTCAGTTTGTGTGACAAAACATGGTACCATCTTAACCGCTGAGAAATAACTGTTTGAAGCTGGTGTACAAAACAGAAAGTCAAAAGATGCCAAAAAGAAACTTAATGAGGTAATCGGCAGTTGCTAAATCCATTTTTTGACCTATAAATTAATGATACAGTATGTACCCATTGATTCTTGAAGAATCTAACTTATAAATGCTTCATGAGCTCAGTTCAACTGTCATACCCCATCAGAACCCAGAATCTAACTTATAAATGCCTCATGAGCTCAGTTCAACTGTCATACCCCATCAGAACCCAGAATCTAACTTATAAATGCCTCATGAGCTCAGTTCAACTGTCATACCCCATCAGAACCCAGAATCTAACTTATAAATGCCTCATGAGCTCAGTTCAACTGTCATACCCCATCAGAACCCATAATCTAACTTATAAATGCCTCATGAGCTCAGTTCAACTGTCATACCCCATCAGAACCCAGAATCTAACTTATAAATGCCTCATGAGCTCAGTTCAACTGTCATACCCCATCAGAACCCAGAATCTAACTTATAAATGCCTCATGAGCTCAGTTCAACTGTCATACCCCATCAGAACCCAGAATCTAACTTATAAATGCCTCATGAGCTCAGTTCAACTGTCATACCCCATCAGAACCCAGAATCTAACTTATAAATGCCTCATGAGCTCAGTTCAACTGTCATACCCCATCAGAACCCAGAATCTAACTTATAAATGCCACATGAGCTCAGTTCAACTGTCATACCCCATCAGAACCCAGAATCTATCTTATAAATGCCTCATGAGCTCAGTTCAACTGTCATACCCCATCAGAACCCAGAATCTAACTTATAAATGCCTCATGAGCTCAGTTCAACTGTCATACCCCATCAGAACCCAGAATCTAACTTATAAATGCCTCATGAGCTCAGTTCAACTGTCATACCCCATCAGAACCCAGAATCTAACTTATAAATGCCTCATGAGCTCAGTTCAACTGTCATACCCCATCAGAACCCAGAATCTATCTTATAAATGCCTCATGAGCTCAGTTCAACTGTCATACCCCATCAGAACCCAGAATCTAACTTATAAATGCCTCATGAGCTCAGTTCAACTGTCATACCCCATCAGAACCCAGAATCTAACTTATAAATGCCTCATGAGCTCAGTTCAACTGTCATACCCCATCAGAACCCAGAATCTAACTTGTAAATGCCTCATGAGCTCAGTTCAACTGTCATACCCCATCAGAACCCAGAATCTAACTTATAAATGCCTCATGAGCTCAGTTCAACTGTCATACCCCATCAGAACCCAGAATCTAACTTATAAATGCCTCATGAGCTCAGTTCAACTGTCATACCCCATCAGAACCCAGAATCTAACTTATAAATGCCTCATGAGCTCAGTTCAACTGTCATACCCCATCAGAACCCAGAATCTAACTTATAAATGCCTCATGAGCTCAGTTCAACTGTCATACCCCATCAGAACCCAGAATCTAACTTATAAATGCCTCATGAGCTCAGTTCAACTGTCATACCCCATCAGAACCCAGAATCTAACTTATAAATGCCTCATGAGCTCAGTTCAACTGTCATACCCCATCAGAACCCAGAATCTAACTTATAAATGCCTCATGAGCTCAGTTCAACTGTCATACCCCATCAGAACCCAGAATCTAACTTATAAATGCCTCATGAGCTCAGTTCAACTGTCATACCCCATCAGAACCCAGAATCTAACTTATAAATGCCTCATGAGCTCAGTTCAACTGTCATACCCCATCAGAACCCAGAATCTAACTTATAAATGCCTCATGAGCTCAGTTCAACTGTCATACCCCATCAGAACCCAGAATCTAACTTATAAATGCCTCATGAGCTCAGTTCAACTGTCATACCCCATCAGAACCCAGAATCTAACTTATAAATGCCTCATGAGCTCAGTTCAACTGTCATACCCCATCAGAACCCAGAATCTAACTTATAAATGCCTCATGAGCTCAGTTCAACTGTCATACCCCATCAGAACCCAGAATCTAACTTATAAATGCCTCATGAGCTCAGTTCAACTGTCATACCCCATCAGAACCCAGAATCTAACTTATAAATGCCTCATGAGCTCAGTTCAACTGTCATACCCCATCAGAACCCAGAATCTAACTTATAAATGCCTCATGAGCTCAGTTCAACTGTCATACCCCATCAGAACCCAGAATCTAACTTATAAATGCCTCATGAGCTCAGTTCAACTGTCATACCCCATCAGAACCCAGAATCTAACTTATAAATGCCACATGAGCTCAGTGCAACTGTCATACCCCATCAGAACCCAGAATCTAACTTATAAATGCCTCATGAGCTCAGTTCAACTGTCATACCCCATCAGAACCCAGAATCTAACTTATAAATGCCACATGAGCTCAGTTCAACTGTCATACCCCATCAGAACCCAGAATCTATCTTATAAATGCCTCATGAGCTCAGTTCAACTGTCATACCCCATCAGAACCCAGAATCTAACTTATAAATGCCTCATGAGCTCAGTTCAACTGTCATACCCCATCAGAACCCAGAATCTAACTTATAAATGCCTCATGAGCTCAGTTCAACTGTCATACCCCATCAGAACCCAGAATCTAACTTATAAATGCCTCATGAGCTCAGTTCAACTGTCATACCCCATCAGAACCCAGAATCTAACTTATAAATGCCTCATGAGCTCAGTTCAACTGTCATACCCCATCAGAACCCAGAATCTAACTTATAAATGCCTCATGAGCTCAGTTCAACTGTCATACCCCATCAGAACCCAGAATCTAACTTATAAATGCCTCATGAGCTCAGTTCAACTGTCATACCCCATCAGAACCCAGAATCTAACTTATAAATGCCTCATGAGCTCAGTTCAACTGTCATACCCCATCAGAACCCAGAATCTAACTTATAAATGCCTCATGAGCTCAGTTCAACTGTCATACCCCATCAGAACCCAGAATCTAACTTATAAATGCCTCATGAGCTCAGTTCAACTGTCATACCCCATCAGAACCCAGAATCTAACTTATAAATGCCACATGAGCTCAGTTCAACTGTCATACCCCATCAGAACCCAGAATCTATCTTATAAATGCCTCATGAGCTCAGTTCAACTGTCATACCCCATCAGAACCCAGAATCTAACTTATAAATGCCTCATGAGCTCAGTTCAACTGTCATACCACATCAGAACCCAGAATCTAACTTATAAATGCCTCATGAGCTCAGTTCAACTGTCATACCCCATCAGAACCCAGAATCTAACTTATAAATGCCTCATGAGCTCAGTTCAACTGTCATACCCCATCAGAACCCAGAATCTAACTTATAAATGCCTCATGAGCTCAGTTCAACTGTCATACCCCATCAGAACCCAGAATCTAACTTATAAATGCCTCATGAGCTCAGTTCAACTGTCATACCCCATCAGAACCCAGAATCTAACTTGTAAATGCCTCATGAGCTCAGTTCAACTGTCATACCCCATCAGAACCCAGAATCTAACTTATAAATGCCTCATGAGCTCAGTTCAACTCTCATACCCCATCAGAACCCAGAATCTAACTTATAAATGCCTCATGAGCTCAGTTCAACTGTCATACCCCATCAGAACCCAGAATCTAACTTATAAATGCCTCATGAGCTCAGTTCAACTGTCATACCCCATCAGAACCCAGAATCTATCTTATAAATGCCTCATGAGCTCAGTTCAACTGTCATACCCCATCAGAACCCAGAATCTAACTTATAAATGCCTCATGAGCTCAGTTCAACTGTCATACCCCATCAGAACCCAGAATCTAACTTATAAATGCCTCATGAGCTCAGTTCAACTGTCATACCCCATCAGAACCCAGAATCTAACTTAGAAATGCCTCATGAGCTCAGTTCAACTGTCATACCCCATCAGAACCCAGAATCTAACTTAGAAATGCCTCATGAGCTCAGTTCAACTGTCATACCCCATCAGAACCCAGAATCTAACTTAGAAATGCCTCATGAGCTCAGTTCAACTGTCATACCCCATCAGAACCCAGAATCTAAGCTTGTTTTACTTTGTTTGTAAACAAAGTACATGTAAACAAACACTGTATAGCCTCAACATGGTTAAAACTATAATGTTGATATCATGGATGGTCAGTCCATGCATCCGTAGCTCTGTCTATGAATTTAAGAGTGGTTCCATTTCTCCAGCCCCCATCCCTCAGATTTTAACAGAAACAGTGGCGGATATAACGTGTTCTTATTGTTTCAACTGCTGATTGGCACTTTAAGGATGGGAAGCATAGAAGTAGCACACATAGAACAGATCTACCGTTTATCAGACCTGCTTTCAACCAGAAGACAGATCTATAACTGACGTGAATTTGATCTGGTCGCCCACAAAGCTACATATCGCGCCTTTTAATTAGCATGGTCATGTGATGAGGATAACAGACTGTCTCATTGAGAAGGCAGATCACCTGCGTTTTACACAAGCAGCCCAATTCTGATATTTTTCCTGTTAACTGGCAAAATAAGCTGATCTGATTGGTCAAAAGCCAATGAGTGAAAGAAAAGAACCCAGAATTGGGCAGCCTGTGTAAACACAGCCATAGGGACCTGTAAAGTCCACACTGAAGTTGTACAACTGATGTAGGACTACAACGTGTCAGTTAGTTCATTAACAAATAATGACTTCATTTGAATGACGTTATTCTGGCTCAGCCTTTTTCAAAGCTCTCCTCCAGGGCCCCCAGGAGGTGCATGTTTTAGTTTTTGGTCCTAGAACTAACACCTTAGATTCAACTAATTAACTTTATCATCAAGCCCTTGGTTTTTTGTATCGGGTGTGTTAGTGCTAGGGCCATTTTATTTTGTATCTACCTGCCCAGGGACTACAGTTGAAAACTAGCTAGCTGGCTAAATCTGACACCTTTACTGAAATGTTGATTGATGTGCAGTATCCCTGTCAAATTCATTTCATAGATCAAATTAAAAGGAATGGAATGTTTCTATGTGTCTGTCTATCTGTGTATGTGAATTTGTAAAACATGAGGGAAAAAAAAAAAGGTGACCCTCCCCTATACCCCAAATTACCCTCACTCCTAGGACAGACCACAGCCTTTAGATATGGAGTTTTAGAAACTGTTCGTTGTTTTGTAAACATTACATGGCAAAGTAGCCAGAAGGTTGTGGATTCGCAGACCACCACGGACAATGGTAGGGGTGAAGAAAAGATAGCTTTTATAAAAGGCATTTCATGCAATTCTTTGTCATTTTACATGACTGGAGACAAGCAGAATCTATTTTAATACCACAACAGAGCATGACAACGAATGAGCGCACGCTGCAGCACCGGAGACGTTTTGATTTCTATACAGGCTGTTCACCGGAGACGTTTTGATTTCTATACACGCTGTTCACCGGAGACGTTTTGATTTCTATACAGGCGGTTCACCGGAGACGTTTTGATTTCTATACAGGCTGTTCACCGGAGACGTTTTGATTTCTATACAGGCTGTTCACCGGAGACGTTTTGATTTCTATTCAGGCTGTTCACCGGAGACGTTTTGATTTCTATTCAGGCTGTTCACCGGAGACGTTTTGATTTCTATACAGGCTGTTCACCGGAGACGTTTTGATTTCTATACAGGCTGTTCACCGGAGACGTTTTGATTTCTATACAGGCTGTTCACCGGAGACGTTTTGATTTCTATTCAGGCTGTTGTTAAGAAAGAGGATAGTCTAAGTTTTGGAACAGTGCTAAAGTTGTATTTAAACTGTAAAAAAAATAATGCAACAGAACCAGTTACAACTGAAGTATTTGATCATCAATGAATTTGCAAAAAAAATAAATGTTGTTGTTTAACACAGCAGCCGCGTATCATGAGGTAGGCCTTTATGCACTTGTAACTTTATTTCATTTGGGAAACTATCATTTTCTAATTTATTCCATGATATTGTTGTTACGAAATAGATTTGTGTTGACTGTGATTAGCGCATGGGAACAATAAAGCATCTGCTAGGCTAAATTAACAAATTAGGCATACCTAGCTAACCACATGATTCTCAAACCAAACACTGGCCAAACTCATGTTTCTAAAAGTGAATTCAAAGGCTGTGTAGAATGACTGTATAGCCTAATAAGGCATTTTTTAAGTGATATTTGTTTGATTTAATTTTATATAGCATAAATGCTAACTGTATAGGCATGATGTTGAAGTGTTGTTGTTGAAATGCGCTCCTGCCAGCCTGTAGTCTCCTCGGCTATAGAAAGTTGTAGCACAGCCTCTGAATGTCATAGAGACAAACCAATGATATTCTATATGCAACACAAATCCCTCTGTAACTGCCTCTGTCGCCAGTTTATTTCATGTATTAGCACTTTAGTTTATTTCATGTATTTGCACTTTTTATTATTTAATTTCTTCTGAATTGTACGTTTACAGCAAGACGGAACTAATTATTGGTTCCGCCCGAGTGTTGTCACCCGAGCGCCTTTAGCGACGCACCGAGGAAACTTTACTGCAAAAAGCGAATTATTTTTCCATTGTTATCGTGTTTAAGTGCATACTTACAAAGAAAGTATACAGAAGAAGATAAAGGACATTTAAAAGGATGTTTAGCACCTCTGTGTGATAAGCAGCAATGAGGTTTGTTGACTATTTATTTTGCTATGAGGGTGTTTGTGTTTACGTGCGTCATTTTTTGGTGTAAAATATACATAAAGTGTCTAGCTGTATGTGCTTGATTATAACGCCAGATGTGTGAGACATGCATATGGCATTATTTTGTTAATGTATTTTTCTTTCTTTAAACCAGTTCTCACGGGTTGACCAGCATTAAAGCCCTGTATTCAAATCAAGACCTCTTGCCTCATGCCTGTCACTGGAGGAGCTACAGTGAGTGTTAACTGATAGTTTTAAAATCAAAATACGATTAAAGCGTTCTTGAATCCCAGGCAAGGAACACAATCATGATCTAACTCTAAATCAGGCCCCCAACATCTCCAAAACATGGACCAGAACAATGTTGTTTCCTGCTTCCACAAACATTCATTAATATAACACTAATGTCAGATTATGGTATGATAATGAGTGTACATTCTGAGACTGTTGCTCACTTACATTCATTTTTATTACAAGTCTGTTTAATATTTATTAATTCATTATTACATGAGATTATCCGTTTTAAATAACAACTACTTTTGACTTCAGGGATTCCTCAGAGCTGTAAGACTTGTGAACATGTTGAGGTAAGTCATAATGTCAATTCTCACTTTTACATACCTTCAGGAGTCAGGGACAGTCTGAAAGCCAGGTGTGTACTGACCAACCATTCATACTGGGATATAGACAGTCCTGTGTTCTGCTTTAGTAATATAATCACAGTCTGAAAGCCAGGTGTGTACTGACCAACCATTCATACTGGGATATAGACAGTCCTGTGTTCTGCTTTAGTAATATAAACACAGTCTGAAAGCCAGGTGTGTACTGACCAACCATTCATACTGGGATATAGACAGTCCTGTGTTCTGCTTTAGTAATATAAACACAGTCTGAAAGCCAGGTGTGTACTGACCAACCATTCATACTGGGATATAGACAGTCCTGTGTTCTGCTTTAGTAATATATACACAGTCTGAAAGCCAGGTGTGTACTGACCAACCATTCATACTGGGATATAGACAGTCCTGTGTTCTGCTTTAGTAATATAAACACAGTCTGAAAGCCAGGTGTGTACTGACCAACCATTCATACTGGGATATAGACAGTCCTGTGTTCTGCTTTAGTAATATAAACACAGTCTGAAAGCCAGGTGTGTACTGACCAACCATTCATACTGGGATATAGACTGTCCTGTGTTCTGCTTTAGTAATATAAACACAGTCTCAAAGCCAGGTGTGTACTGACCAACCATTCATACTGGGATATAGACAGTCCTGTGTTCTGCTTTAGTAATATAAACACAGTCTGAAAGCCAGGTGTGTACTGACCAACCATTCATACTGGGATATAGACAGTCCTGTGTTCTGCTTTAGTAATATAAACACAGTCTGAAAGCCAGGTGTGTACTGACCAACCATTCATACTGGGATATAGACAGTCCTGTGTTCTGCTTTAGTAATATAATCACAGTCTGAAAGCCAGGTGTGTACTGACCAACCATTCATACTGGGATATAGACAGTCCTGTGTTCTGCTTTAGTAATATAAACACAGTCTGAAAGCCAGGTGTGTACTGACCAACCATTCATACTGGGATATAGACAGTCCTGTGTTCTGCTTTAGTAATATAAACACAGTCTGAAAGCCAGGTGTGTACTGACCAACCATTCATACTGGGATATAGACAGTCCTGTGTTCTGCTTGTAGGAATGCAGGATTTTAGCTGTTGTCATACCAGCATTCCATGTTAGACAGTTTAATTATTCCATGTAACATTGAATAAATACAGTGGGGGAAAAAAAGTATTTAGTCAGCCACCAATTGTGCAAGTTCTCCCACTTAAAAAGATGAGAGAGGCCTGTAATTTTCATCATAGGTACACGTCAACTATGACAGACAAATTGAGAAACAAAAATCCAGAAAATCACATTGTAGGATTTTTTATGAATTTATTTGCAAATTATGGTGGAAAATAAGTATTTGGTCACCTACAAACAAGCAAGATTTCTGGCTCTCACAGACCTGTAACTTCTTCTTCAAGAGGCTCCTCTGTCCTCCACTCATTACCTGTATTAATGGCACCTGTTTGAACTTGTTATCAGTATAAAAGACACCTGTCCACAACCTCAAACAGTCACACTCCAAACTCCACTATGGCCAAGACCAAAGAGCTGTCAAAGGACACCAGAAACAAAATTGTAGACCTGCACCAGGCTGGGAAGACTGAATCTACAATAGGTAAGCAGCTTGGTTTGAAGAAATCAACTGTGGGAGCAATTATTAGGAAATGGAAGACATACAAGACCACTGATAATCTCCCTCGATCTGGGGCTCCACGCAAGATCTCACCCCGTGGGGTCAAAATGATCACAAGAACGGTGAGCAAAAATCCCAGAACCACATGGGGGGACCTAGTGAATGACCTGCAGAGAGCTGGGACCAAAGTAACAAAGCCTACCATCAGTAACACACTACGCCGCCAGGGACTCAAATCCTGCAGTGCAGACGTGTCCCCCTGCTTAAGCCAGTACATGTCCAGGCCCGTCTGAAGTTTGCTAGAGTGCATTTGGATGATCCAGAAGAGGATTGGGAGAATGTCATATGTCATATGGTCATATAAAACCAAAATAGAACTTGTCGTGTTTGGAGGACAAAGAATGCTGAGTTGCATCCAAAGAACACCATACGTACTGTGAAGCATGGGGGTGGAAACATCATGCTTTGGGGCTGTTTTTCTGCAAAGGGACCAGGACGACTGATCCGTGTAAAGGAAAGAATGGGGCCATGTATCATGTGATTTTGAGTGAAAACCTCCTTCCATCAGCAAGGGCATTGAAGATGAAACGTGGCTGGGTCTTTCAGCATGACAATGATCCCAAACACACCGCCCGGGCAACGAAGGAGTGGCTTCGTAAGAAGCATTTCAAGGTCCTGGAGTGGCCTAGCCAGTCTCCAGATCTCAACCCCTTAGAAAATCTTTGGAGGGAGTTGAAAGTCCGTGTTGCCCAGCGACAGCCCCAAAACACCACTGCTCTAGAGGAGATCTGCATGGAGGAATGGGCCAAAATACCAGCAACAGTGTGTGAAAACCTTGTGAAGACTTACAGAAAACGTTTGACCTGTGTCATTGCCAACAAAGGGTATATAACAAAGTATTGAGAAACTTTTGTTATTGACCAAATACTTATTTTCCACCATAATTTGCAAATAAATTCATAAAAAATCCTACAATGTGATTTTCTGGATTTTTTCCCCTCATTTTGTCTGTCATAGTTGACGTGTAGCTATGATGAAAATTACAGGCCTCTCTCATCTTTTTAAGTGGGAGAACTTGCACAATTGGTGGCTGACTAAATACTTTTTTCCCCCACTGTACATTAGATTAGTTACTTTGGTTAATGGGCCAGTTTCCCGGACACAGATTAAGCCTAGTCCTGGCCCTTAAATAACTTTCTATTGAAACTTCCATTGATCATGCTTTAATTCCAGCACTAGACTCAATCTGTGTCCAGGAAACTGGCCCCATATGTATAACTGACATGCTTGTCCTTGTTCAGGACTCCACACACTGGCTTCAGATTGAACCCTTGACATCCACTGTCCAGGAAGTGACAATGTTCAGGTAAAATAACTACTTTTAACATTTCATTCCACTTGCTAGTGTATTTCCCCATTACCTTTGGGAATAGGCTTCTAATCCAACCTCTCCATTTGACGATTGACCCTCTCTACCATATCTTGTTGTTGCCCTCAGGCACAGGACACCCAAAGGGCGTTATGAGTGCACAGTGTCTGGGCTCCGCTGGGTGTGTGACAGAGATGTCATTCTGAAGTATCACTTCAGGAACTGGGAACCCTACAGTCAACTTCTGAAAGACATGCAGTACGGACAAGGTGGTCCATTGCTGGACATCACTATGGAGTTAGGTGAACTGGAGGAAGTTCATCTGCCACACTTTGTCTGTTTAGGTAAAACCATAAAGAAATAGTATTCAGAAATACATTTACATGTAACTGAGTTTCACTTCCTGAATGAATAAATGAATATTCTGTGAGTTTGAGTTTACTGTGATCTGATACTGCATATTCTTTGTGTTTTAGTTGGATGAATAATACAATATTTGTCTTTCTGTCTCCTTTTTATTGTGTTGTTCAGGGACCAACCCTTCCCTGAGGAATGAGATGAAGATTCTTCATGTAGAGGAACATGGAGTGTCTGTTGAGGAAGTGCATGAGGTCACCAGATTCCATGCTAAGATTCTCCATCCCAAGTTCTCAGCTATCGCTGTTATACTGAGCTATATCTTTTTTTGGAACGTAGATGTCCACTGTGACGTGGTCCTCTATATGGCAGTAAAAAAGGCAACAGTAATTTCACGGCTGTACATGCTCCTCAGAAACTCCAGTCAGAAAGAGGTGAGGCACCATCATTGAAGTGACAACAGTATGTTGAAACTTACTAAAGGAAAGCTGATAGGTTGTTGAAAATCTATAGATTACAAAGTTACAAAATCTATTTCTGTCTCATTCATTTGAAGAGCCAGTAGACGGCACTCTTCTCTCTGTTCGAAGGAGAACCCAATGCCCCGGGGCAGTGAAGGGGACATTGCCCCGTGTAAGGTGCTGTCTTTCGCATGGGACGTTAAACATGTTTCCTGACTCTCTGTGAACACTAAAGATCCCATGGCACTTATCGTAAGAGTAGGGGTGTTAACCCCGGTGTCCTGGCTAAATTCACTATCTGGCCCTCATACCATCATGGCCACCTAATCATCCCCAGCTTCCAATTGGCTCAATCATCCCCTTTCCCCTGTAACACTTCCCGAGGTCATTGCTGTAAAAGAGACTCTCTTCTCAATCAATTACCTGGTAAAATAAGGGTAAAATAAGGGTAAAATAGTGTACCCATTTTTTTGATGTTGACAAAAAAGGATTGCTCAGTGAGCTGCATGTTGTGTGAATTATTAGACTACATTGTTCAGACTGACTACTACACTGCTCATTTTGTAGGCTGTTCGGGACCGGGAGAAACATCAGGTGTCCCAAGGATATTCAGAATTGGTCCTGTCAAGTCCAAACGGGTCCTTAAAGCTGAACAGTTGGTTTGCAGTCAAGAATCCCCATTCCTCCTCCATCAATCCAGAGGTGCAGTTTTAGCAAGCTGAGGACATGAATCTGTCATATTATATATGAATAACTGGAATATCATTCTATTTCTTTCTCTCTCTCTCTGTCTGTTGTCTCAATCGTTGCACCATATGACCTTCTACAGAAGATTCAGCTATTACCTGCAGACACCACACCAAGCTGTTGTAAGATGGTTATGAGAAACACAGGGGTTGACATTGAGATGGAGTTAATCGGGGATGATGAGAGGACAGTATGGAAATCAGTGGTATCAAAAGGTAAGAAATACTATACGTGAACACTATGTCAATTTTTACATTTTTACATTTTTAGTCATTTAGCAGACGCTCTTATCCAGAGCGACTTACAGTTAGTGAATACATATATATTTTTTTTCCATACTGGTCCCCGGGGGGAATTGAACCCACAACCCTGGCGTTGCAAACGCCATGCTCTATCAACTGAGCTACATCCCTGCCGGCCATTCCCTCCCCTACCCTGGACAACGCTGGGCCAATTGTGCGCCACCCATGAGTCTCCCGGTCGCGGCCGGCTGCAACAGAGCCTGGATTCGAACCAGGATCTCTAGTGGCACAGCTAGCACTGCGATGCAGAGCCTTAGACCACTGCGCCACTCAGGAGACTAAATGTCATTTTCTTCCAGATGCTATTAAAATGTTTTTATGATGTTTTCTCTTGTTTGTCTTTTAGATGAATACAGCAAAGACTCTCATCCAATAGGTACGTTTGTTTTTGTGGACGAGGTTTATAAAACGGGTTATAGAGCGAACGTCTCTTCAAGTTGTGATGAAGGACACTGATGAAGACCTTCAT
>NW_028166104.1:0-22500 GCF_964263955.1 Coregonus lavaretus
CATTAGTTTTAGACTTCTCTGAAGGAGAGAGAGAGAGTTACATTAGTTTTAGACTTCTCTGAAGGAGAGAGAGAGTTACATTAGTTTTAGACTTCTCTGAAGGAGAGAAAGAGAGTTACATTAGTTTAGACTTCTCTGAAGGAGAGAGAGAGAGTTACATTAGTTTTAGACTTCTCTGAAGGAGAGAGAGAGTTACATTACTTTTAGACATCTCTGAAGGAGAGAGAGAGTTACATTAGTTTTAGACTTCTCTGAAGGAGAGAGAGAGTTACATTAGTTTTAGACTTCTCAGAAGGAGAGAGAGAGAGAGTTACATTAGTGTTAGATTTATCTGAAGGAGAGAGAGAGAGAGTTACATTAGTTTTAGACTTCTCTGAAGGAGAGAGATAGAGTCAAATTAGTTTTAGACTTCTCTGAAGGAGAGAGAGAGTTACATTAGTTTTAGACTTCTCTGAAGGAGAGAGAGAGCTACATTAGTTATAGACTTCTCTGAAGGAGAGAGAGAGAGTTACATTAGTTTTAGACTTCTCTGAAGGAGAGAGATAGAGTTACATTAGTTTTAGATTTCTCTGGAGGAGAGAGAGAGAGTTCCATTAGTTTTAGACTTCTCTGGAGGAGAGAGAGAGAGTTAATAATAATAATATAATAATATGCCATTTAGCAGACGCTTTTATCCAAAGCGACTTACAGTCATGCGTGCATACATTTTTGTGTATGGGTGGTCCCGGGGATCGAACCCACTACCTTGGCGTTACAAGCGCCGTGCTCTACCAGCTGAGCTACAGAGGACCACGAGTTACATTAGTTTTAGACTTCTCTGAAGGAGAGAGAGAGTTACATTAGTTTTAGACTTCTCAGAAGGAGAGAGAGAGAGAGTTACATTAGTGTTAGATTTATCTGAAGGAGAGAGAGAGAGTTACATTAGTTTTAGACTTCTCTGAAGGAGAGAGATAGAGTCAAATTAGTTTTAGACTTCTCTGAAGGAGAGAGAGAGTTACATTAGTTTTAGACTTCTCTGAAGGAGAGAGAGAGCTACATTAGTTTTAGACTTCTCTGAAGGAGAGAGAGAGAGTTACATTAGTTTTAGACTTATCTGAAGGAGAGAGATAGAGTTACATTAGTTTTAGACTTCTCTGAAGGAGAGAGAGAGAGAGAGTTACATTAGTTTTAGACTTCTCTGAAGGAGAGAGATAGAGTTACATTAGTTTTAGATTTCTCTGGAGGAGAGAGAGAGAGTTACATTAGTTTTAGACTTCTCTGAAGGAGAGAGAGAGAGTTACATTAGTTTTAGACTTCTCTGAAGGAGAGAGAGAGTTACATTAGTTTTAGACTTCTCTGAAGGAGAGAAAGAGAGTTACATTAGTTTAGACTTCTCTGAAGGAGAGAGAGAGAGTTACATTAGTTTTAGACTTCTCTGAAGGAGAGAGAGAGTTACATTACTTTTAGACATCTCTGAAGGAGAGAGAGAGTTACATTAGTTTAGACTTCTCTGAAGGAGAGAGAGAGAGTTACATTCGTTTTAGACTTCTCTGAAGGAGAGAGAGAGAGTTACATTCGTTTTAGACTTCTCTGAAGGAGAGAGATAGAGTTCCATTAGTTTTAGACTTCTCTGGAGGAGAGAGAGAGAGTTACATTAGTTTTAGACTTCTCTGAAGGAGAGAGAGAGTTACATTAGTTTTAGACTTCTCAGAATGAGAGAGAGAGAGAGTTACATTAGTGTTAGATTTATCTGAAGGAGAGAGAGAGAGTTACATTAGTTTTAGACTTCTCTGAAGGAGAGAGATAGAGTCAAATTAGTTTTAGACTTCTCTGAAGGAGAGAGAGAGTTACATTAGTTTTAGACTTCTCTGAAGGAGAGAGAGAGAGCTACATTAGTTTTAGATTTCTCTGAAGGAGAGAGAGAGAGTTACATTAGTTTTAGACTTCTCTGAAGGAGAGAGAGAGTTACATTCGTTTTAGACTTCTCTGAAGGAGAGAGAGAGAGTTACATTAGTTTTAGATTTCTCTGGAGGAGAGAGAGAGTTACATTAGTTTTAGACTTCTCTGAAGGAGAGAGAGAGTTACATTAGTTTTAGACTTCTCTGAAGGAGAGAGAGAGAGTCAAATTAGTTTTAGACTTCTCTGAAGGAGAGAGAGAGTTACATTAGTTTTAGACTTCTCTGAAGGAGAGAGAGAGTTCCATTAGTTTTAGACTTCTCTGGAGGAGAGAGAGAGAGTTACATTAGTTTTAGACTTCTCTGAAGGAGAGAGAGAGTTACATTAGTTTTAGACTTCTCAGAAGGAGAGAGAGAGAGAGTTACATTAGTGTTAGATTTATCTGAAGGAGAGAGAGAGAGTTACATTAGTTTTAGACTTCTCTGAAGGAGAGAGATAGAGTCAAATTAGTTTTAGACTTCTCTGAAGGAGAGAGAGAGTTACATTAGTTTTAGACTTCTCTGAAGGAGAGAGAGAGAGCTACATTAGTTTTAGACTTCTCTGAAGGAGAGAGAGAGAGTTACATTAGTTTTAGACTTCTCTGAAGGAGAGAGATAGAGTTACATTAGTTTTAGATTTCTCTGGAGGAGAGAGAGAGAGTTCCATTAGTTTTAGACTTCTCTGGAGGAGAGAGAGAGAGTTAATAATAATAATATAATAATATGCCATTTAGCAGACGCTTTTATCCAAAGCGACTTACAGTCATGCGTGCATACATTTTTGTGTATGGGTGGTCCCGGGGATCGAACCCACTACCTTGGCGTTACAAGCGCCGTGCTCTACCAGCTGAGCTACAGAGGACCACGAGTTACATTAGTTTTAGACTTCTCTGAAGGAGAGAGAGAGTTACATTAGTTTTAGACTTCTCAGAAGGAGAGAGAGAGAGAGTTACATTAGTGTTAGATTTATCTGAAGGAGAGAGAGAGAGTTACATTAGTTTTAGACTTCTCTGAAGGAGAGAGATAGAGTCAAATTAGTTTTAGACTTCTCTGAAGGAGAGAGAGAGTTACATTAGTTTTAGACTTCTCTGAAGGAGAGAGAGAGAGCTACATTAGTTTTAGACTTCTCTGAAGGAGAGAGAGAGAGTTACATTAGTTTTAGACTTATCTGAAGGAGAGAGATAGAGTTACATTAGTTTTAGACTTCTCTGAAGGAGAGAGAGAGAGAGAGTTACATTAGTTTTAGACTTCTCTGAAGGAGAGAGATAGAGTTACATTAGTTTTAGATTTCTCTGGAGGAGAGAGAGAGAGTTACATTAGTTTTAGACTTCTCTGAAGGAGAGAGAGAGAGTTACATTAGTTTTAGACTTCTCTGAAGGAGAGAGAGAGTTACATTAGTTTTAGACTTCTCTGAAGGAGAGAAAGAGAGTTACATTAGTTTAGACTTCTCTGAAGGAGAGAGAGAGAGTTACATTAGTTTTAGACTTCTCTGAAGGAGAGAGAGAGTTACATTACTTTTAGACATCTCTGAAGGAGAGAGAGAGTTACATTAGTTTTAGACTTCTCTGAAGGAGAGAGAGAGAGTTACATTCGTTTTAGACTTCTCTGAAGGAGAGAGAGAGAGTTACATTAGTTTTAGACTTCTCTGAAGGAGAGAGAGAGAGTTATATTCGTTTTAGACTTCTCTGAAGGAGAGAGAGAGAGTTACATTAGTTTTAGACTTCTCTGAAGGAGAGAGATAGAGTTCCATTAGTTTTAGACTTCTCTGGAGGAGAGAGAGAGAGTTACATTAGTTTTAGACTTCTCTGAAGGAGAGAGAGAGTTACATTAGTTTTAGACTTCTCAGAAGGAGAGAGAGAGAGAGTTACATTAGTGTTATATTTATCTGAAGGAGAGAGAGAGAGTTACATTAGTTTTAGACTTCTCTGAAGGAGAGAGATAGAGTCAAATTAGTTTTAGACTTCTCTGAAGGAGAGAGAGAGTTACATTAGTTTTAGACTTCTCTGAAGGAGAGAGAGAGAGTTACATTAGTTTTAGATTTCTCTGGAGGAGAGAGAGAGTTACATTAGTTTTAGACTTCTCTGAAGGAGAGAGAGAGAGTCAAATTAGTTTTAGACTTCTCTGAAGGAGAGAGAGAGTTACATTCGCTTTAGACTTCTCTGAAGGAGAGAGAGAGAGTTACATTAGTTTTAGATTTCTCTGGAGGAGAGAGAGAGTTACATTAGTTTTAGACTTCTCTGAAGGAGAGAGAGCGTTACATTAGTTTTAGACTTCTCTGAAGGAGAGAGAGAGAGTCAAATTAGTTTTAGACTTCTCTGAAGGAGAGAGAGAGTTACATTAGTTTTAGACTTCTCTGAAGGAGAGAGAGAGAGTTCCATTAGTTTTAGACTTCTCTGGAGGAGAGAGAGAGAGTTACATTAGTTTTAGACTTCTCTGAAGGAGAGAGAGAGTTACATTAGTTTTAGACTTCTCAGAAGGAGAGAGAGAGAGAGTTACATTAGTGTTAGATTTATCTGAAGGAGAGAGAGAGAGTTACATTAGTTTTAGACTTCTCTGAAGGAGAGAGATAGAGTCAAATTAGTTTTAGACTTCTCTGAAGGAGAGAGAGAGTTACATTAGTTTTAGACTTCTCTGAAGGAGAGAGAGAGAGCTACATTAGTTTTAGACTTCTCTGAAGGAGAGAGATAGAGTTACATTAGTTTTAGATTTCTCTGGAGGAGAGAGAGATAGTTACATTAGTTTTAGACTTCTCTGAAGGAGAGAGAGAGTTACATTAGTTTTAGACTTCTCTGAAGGAGAGAGAGAGTCAAATTAGTTTTAGACTTCTCTGAAGGAGAGAGAGAGTTACATTAGTTTTAGACTTCTCTGAAGGAGAGAGAGAGTTACATTAGTTTTAGACTTCTCTGAAGGAGAGAGAGAGAGTTACATTAGTTTTAGACTTCTCTGAAGGAGAGAGAGAGAGTCAAATTAGTTTTAGACTTGTCTTTGTCAGTTCTGAAGGAGAGAGAGAGAGAGAGTTCGATTAGTTTTAGATTTCTCTTTGCCAGCTCTGAAGGAGAGAGAGAGAGTTAGATGAGTATTCATGTTTTAGAGGTAACTATGCTTTTGAAGGGGCCCTCTTATAAAAGTCCTTCATTCCTGAAAATGGTTTCTAAATGAATGTGTTCTGATTGCTGGTTGGAATTAGAAGACCTGAATGACCGATAATAGTATTGGTGTTGGGGAATACAACATATTCAACAAGCATGTGCGACCTCTAAAAGATGTGGGTCCTTTATACTAAAGTACAGACTTTGGAGAGGTGTACACACTCTCTCAGGGTTTCTTGATTGAAACACATTGAAGTCACGGTCAGATTGGATCGGAGACCACCAGTATTCCCTTCCTGTTTGACCCAGATGGAAATAGATGGGGGCCCATAAGGACTGAGTTCCTAAAAACAGGACTCTACTCTATTCTGAGCCCCTACACAGATATGTTCCTAAAAACAGGACTCTACTCTATTCTGAGCCCCTACACAGATCTGTTCCTAAAAACAGGACTCTACTCTATTCTGCACCCCTACACAGATCTGTTCCTAAGGAGGGTTTGTTTGTGTGTGCATCAGTGTATGACCCCATTGTGCTGGTTGTAAAGACTGTTGCAGTGGTGTGCGTGCAGAAAGAAAGAGAGAGAGAGCGACAGAGAGAGAGAGAGAGGAAGCGAGAGAGAGAGCGACAGAGAGAGAGAGAGAGAGAGAGAGAGAGAGAGAGAGAGAGAGAGAGAGAGAGAGAGAGAGAGAGAGACAGAGAGAGAGAGAGAGAGAGAGAGAGAGAGAGAGAGAGAGAGAGAGAGAGAGAGAGGCTTAGGACAGATGACGTTGGTTGCTGTGTCATGGAGGTCACAGTATTGTTATTGTAGAAAGGATAATGTATAGTCAAACATGAACACATGTTCTTTCATAGTGCTAGCTGTGCCACTAGAGATCCTGGTTCTTTCATAGTGATAATCTTCTCAACAGCAGCCTCTGCCTTTTCCATATAAATTCAAATCAAATCAAATCTTACAGCCCTTAACCAAATGCCCTTAACCAATGCAGAAGTGGTTTAGCTCATCTGGTAGGCTTGTGTCACTGGGCAGCTCGTGGCTGTGCTTCCCTTTGTAGTCTGTAATAGTTTTCAAGCCTTGCCACATCCGACGAGCATCAGAGCCGTTGAAGTATGATTCAATCTTAGTCCTGTATTGACTCTTTGCCTGTTTGATGGTTCGTCGGAGGGCATAGCCAGATTTCTTATAAGCGTCCGGGTTAGAGTCCCGCTCCTTGAAAGCGGCAGCTCTACCCTTTAGCTCAGTGCAGATGTTGCCTGTAATCCATGGCTTCTGGTTGGGGTATGTACGTACGGTCACTGTGGGGATGACGTCATCGATGCACTTATTGATGAAGCCAGTGACTGATGTGGTGTACTCCTCAATGCTATCTGAAGAATCCCGGAACATGTTCCAGTCTGTGCTAGCAAAACAGTCCTGTAGCTTAGCATCTGCGTCATCTGACCACTTTTTTATTAACTGAGTCACTGGTGCTTCCTGCTATAGTTTTTGCTTATAAGCAGGAATCAGGAGGATAGAGTGATGGTCAGATTTACCAAATGGAGGGCGAGGGAGAGCTTTGGATGAATCTCTGTGTGTGGAGTAAAGGTGGTCTAGAGTTTTTTTTCTCCTCTGGTTGCACATTTAACATGCTGGTAGTGGTGGTGACTGGCCTAGGGGGTCCTGGTGGTGGTGACAGGCCTAGGGGGGTCCTGGTGGTGGTGACAGGCCTAGGGGGGTCCTGGTGGTGACTGGCCTAGGGGGGTCCTGGTGGTGACAGGCCTAGGGGGGTCCTGGTGGTGACTGGCCTAGGGGGGTCCTGGTGGTGACTGGCCTAGGGGGTCCTGGTGGTCTAGAGAAATCTAATCAAACACTTAATGAGAGCCCATGAGCTCATGTTGCGCAAATTTCTATAGGCTATGCAATTGCGTGAGAAAACAGTGATGGCCTCTATTAAAAAGAGGAGGATCCCATCAGCTTTCGATAGGCTAGGCCTACTATATTTATTTCTCAACTTTCCTAATATTAAGCACATTGCTTCTCTTTACAACAGGAGTATAGCCTAAGGATGATGTTAAAGCGTTTAAGTATAGCCAATTGGAATTTGTGGTCTGTATATTTTATAATTTCATTGAGGATACCATCAACACCACAGGACTTTTTGGGTTGGAGGGTTTGTATTTTGTCCTGTAGTTCATTCAATGTAATTGGAGAATCCAGTGGGTTCTGGTAGTCTTTAATAGCTGATTCTAAGATTTGTATGTGATCATGTATATGTTTTTGCTGTTTGTTCTTTGTTATAGGGTCAAAAATATTTGGAGAAGTGGTTTACCCATACATCTCCGTTTTGGATAGATAGCTCTTCGTGTTGTTGTTTGTTTAGTGTTTTCCAATTTTCCCAGAAGTGGTTAGAGTCCATGGATTCTTCAATTACATTGAGCTGATTTCTGACATGCTGTTCCTTCTTTTTCCGTAGTGTATTTCTGTATTGTTTTAGTGATTCACCATAGTGAAGGCATAGGCCCTGGTTTTCTGGGTCCCTATGTTTTTGGTTGGATAGGTTTCTCAATTTCTTTCTTAGGTTTTTACATTCTTCATCAAACCTTGTGTCATTGTTGTTAATTTTCTTAGGGTGTTTGCTTGAAATCTTTAGATTTGATAGGGAATAGGGTGGCAGTTAGGACAGAGATAAGAACATCTGACTGCCAGATGTGTGAGATAGTACGGTGGGATGAAACGCTGTTCTTCCTCTGTTGTTCTGTACAGTATGCACACACACACACACACGCACAGGCACGCACGCACGCACGCACGCACGCACGCACGCACACACACGCACGCACGCACGCACGCACGCACGCACGCACGCACGCACACACACACACACACACACACACACACACACACACACACACACACACACACACACACACACACACACACACACACACACACACACACACACACACGCACACACACACACGCACACACACACACACACACACACACCACACACACACACAGAGAGAGAGAGAGAGGCCATACAGTCACTGGGGGTTTCTTAGATTGACAGTGGTCCCTGTTGGACATATAGCAATTTTAAGTTGCTGTGTGTGTGTGTGTATGTATGTATGTGATCTATTCTGGCTGGGCCTTGCAAGAGCTTTAAATGTGTCTAGTATTCTCTCTAGGACAGACAGACAGGGCAGTAGAGATCCAAGTATTCTTAATTAGAACACCTCCATTCTTAATTAGAACACCTCCATTTAATCTACTTCTCCTCCCTCTCTTCTCCTTCTCTCACTTTCTCTTGCTCTCTTCTCCTCCTCTCATCCTCATTCTATTCTCCTCCTTTCCCTCTGTCTTTCTCTGTTTTCCTCCCTCTCTCTGTCCTATTTCATTATATAAACAGAGAGAGAGAGAGAGAGAGTCATCACAGAAAGAAAGAGAGAGAGCGAGAGAGAGAGAGGTCATCGGCGAAAAAAAGAGAGAGACAGGTCATCAGAGAAAGAGAGTAAAACAAATTTAAAATTTAAAATCTAGCAGAAAACCTAAGAAAACTAATAACAATGAGAAATGGTTTCATGAATAATTAAAAAACCTAAGAAAGAAATTGAGAAATCTATCCAACCAAAAACACAGAGACCCAGAAAACCTGGGCCTACGCCTTCACTATGGTGAATCACTAAAACAATACAGAAATACACTACGGAAAAAGAAGGAACAGCATGTCAGCTCAATTTAATTGAAGAATCCATACTCTATCCACTTCTTGGAAAATTGGACCAAGAGCAAACACGTGGACATGATCATTTGATATATGTAGAATCAGCTATTAAAGACTACCAGAACCCACTGGATTCTCCAATTACATTGAATGAGATACAGGACAAAATACAAACCCTCCAACCCAAAAAGGCCTGTGGTGTTGATGGTATACTAAACAAAATGATAAAATATACAGACCACAAATTCAAATGGGCTATTCTTAAACTCTTCAACATTATCCTCAGCTCTGGGATCTTCCCCAATATTTGGAACCAAGCAAGGTCTGATCACCCCAATCCACAAAAGTGGATACATATTTAACCCCAAAATTACAATGGAATCTAATTGTATATAACTGTCTTATGTTTCTGGACCTCAGGAAGAGTAGCTGCTGCTGCTGGGGATCATTAATAAAAATAAATTTAAAAAATGCTTCCCACAGTTGTGTCAAGTTGGCTGAATGTCCTTTTGGTGGTGAACCATTCTTGATACACACGGGAAACTGTTGAGCGTGAAAAACCCAGCAGCTTTGCAGTTCTTGACACAAACCAGTGCCCCCAAATCGATGTGTCTGGTACCTACTACCATACCCCGTTTAAAGGCACTTAAATATTTTGTCTTGCACATTCACCCTCTAAATGGCACACATACAAAATCCATGTCTCAATTGTCTCAAGGGATCATAGCTTTCACCTGGAGTCACCTGGTCAGTGGACGTCATTGAAACAGCAGGTGTTCTTAGTGTTTTGTACGCTCACTGTCCACACAATACAGGTCAGTGTCAGTACGTCATTCAATGTGCAGGGGTACTGGAGTGGTTGGATATACAGGTCAGTACCTTATTCAATGTGCAGGGGTACTGGAGTGGTTGTATATACAGGTCAGTGTCAGTACCTTATTCAATGTGCAGGGGTACTGGAGTGGTTGGATATACAGGTCAGTGTCAGTACCTTATTCAATGTGCAGGGGTACTGGAGTGGTTGGATATACAGGTCAGTGTCAGTACCTTATTCAATGTGCAGGGGACTGGAGTGGTTGTATATACAGGTCAGTACCTTATTCAATGTGCAGGGGTACTGGAGTGGTTGGATATGCAGGTCAGTGTCAGTACCTCATTCAATGTGCAGGGGACTGGAGTGGTTGTATATACAGGTCAGTACCTTATTCAATGTGCAGGGGACTGGAGTGGTTGGATATACAGGTCAGTACCTTATTCAATGTGCAGGGGACTGGAGTGGTTGGATATACAGGTCAGTACCTTATTCAATGTGCAGGGGACTGGATTGGTTGTATATACAGGTCAGTGTCAGTACCTTATTCAATGTGCAGGGGTACTGGAGTGGTTGTATATACAGGTCAGTGTCAGTACCTTATTCAATGGATAGGGGGACTGGAGTGGTTGAATATACAGGTCAGTGTCAGTACCTTATTCAATGTGCAGGGGTACTGGAGTGGTTGAATATACAGGTCAGTACCTTATTCAATGTGCAGGGGTACTGGAGTGGTTGTATATACAGGTCAGTGTCAGTACCTTATTCAATGTGCAGGGGTACTGGAGTGGTTGAATATACAGGTCAGTACCTTATTCAATGTGCAGGGGTACTGGAGTGGTTGAATATACAGGTCAGTACCTTATTCAATGTGCAGGGGTACTGGAGTGGTTGTATATACAGGTCAGTACCTTATTCAATGTGCAGGGGACTGGAGTGGTTGGATATACAGGTCAGTACCTTATTCAATGTGCAGGGGACTGGAGTGGTTGGATATACAGGTCAGTACCTTATTCAATGTGCAGGGGTACTGGAGTGGTTGGATATACAGGTCAGTACTTTATTCAATGTGCAGGGGACTGGAGTGATTGTATATACAGGTCAGTACCTTATTCAATGTGCATAAAATATACATAAAAAGTGACTGGTAGTAGGATAAATAGATAGATACTAATATATACATGTAAACAGGAGTAATAGTGACCAGCAGCAGGATAAATAGCAGCAGCGTAGGTGGTGTCTGAGGGGGTAGTGATCTGTGGCTGTGTGGATAGTGTGGATAGCTGGGACGATACCAGTATCTTGTTTTCCATGGCATAAATTCAAAACACGAAGCAGACCAAACTCTTTGGTCCTTTAGAAACCTGCTGTATGTAAAATATTGTGTGCTACAGCTTTAGACAATACATAAATGTGACGCTGGATGCCAACATAACGATGTTTGTTTCCAACATTAGGGTTGTTTTTCCTAAAGAAGTTAAAATCTGCTTCGTGTTTTGTTTCCTTGCAACGATACTAATGAGTATCGAAACACTGGTATCGTCCCGGCCCTAAGAGTCTGTGGGAGAGGGAGAGCAGTGGTCGTTAGCCATTTAACAGTCTTATGGCCAGGGGATAGAACCTGTTTAGGCGTCAGTTTGTCTGTGAGCTTTGATGTACCGGTACTGCCTGCTGGATGGGAGCATGGAGGACTGTCCATGTCTCGGTTGGCTGGAGTGTTTCCTGAGTGGCGCAGTGGTCTAAACAATAATAATGTAAGTCGCTCTGGATAAGAGCGTCTGCTAAATGACGTAAATGTAATGTGTTTAGTAATTTCCAGGACCTTTCTCAGACACCGCCTGGCATGTACTGGGAGCTCAGCTCACCCACAGCTTTGAAGCTGCTTGGCATGTTGCTACTGATCTAATAGCTGGTTAAAAGGCTGCTCCAGATATAGACTATAGATCTAATAGCTGGTTAGTGAAATCATGAACACTGGTTGTTCGTTATGTTCTCCTGTGTCCTCCTGATTGGCCTCCTGATTGTCCTCCTGATTGGCCTCCTTATTGGCCTCCTGATTGGCCTCCTGGATTGGCCTTTTTAGCAGCACACATTCACCACTCTCTTAAAGGCAAACTCCGCCCTCTCGCTGCCGAGGTCATAGTCTGACGTGAAACAAACTGTCCCCAGCTCGGAGGCGGCTCAAGTAGACAACTATACGCTGCTGACAGTGTGTTTGCAAGATGCCGGACAAAAGGGCATTTTAAAACCATCACACGACGCCTGTCGTGTCTACAGACATCCCCCAAAACAAACAAAAACCGTGTCTCGGAGAATGAGTGCACAACTGGTAAATAGTCGCTTATAGGTGTCAGTCACGTGGCTAGCTGCGGGCAGAGACTTCTGTTGTAGTAACGTTGAAGGGCTCTGGCTAGTATTACTTAACCAGCCAAAAGGATGAAGGAAGAAGCTAACGTTAAACAGAGCCTACCTCAGCAGGAGCAAAGAAGTTAAGTTCCAAGTTCTCCTAATAACGTTGCTTTGCAGAGAGTAGGCTACTGAGACAGAAAGTGATGTGGCGCTCAGTGGTGAGGCTGAGGCAGGCGGCAATGCATCCAGGAGAAAGCAGAGGAGACAGAGAGAGAGAGGAAGCAAGCAGAGAGAGGTTAGTACAGTGTACAAACTTGGGTTGACACTAGCTACCACAGCCACAAAGTCATAATTATGGCTAAAACCTGCTTATTTCTACAATTTATCTTCTTAGAATCTGATTTTAAACCTAACCCTAATCTTAACCCTAACCTTAACCACACTGCTAACCCTGATGCCTAACCCTAACTTTAAATTTTAAGTGACAGCGACAAACTTGGGGTCGGGGCCCCATGTGGGGTCTCCTGAGAAAATCTCTACTAATCTTAACAAATAAATTAGGAACTTTAAAAGAAGAAGAAGATATGTTTCAATATGAACATCTCCACAGGACCTATCTTCCCTATAGGCCGACATTAAAATACAACCACTGTATGTTTCAATATGAACATCTCCACAGGACCTATCTACCCTATAGGCCGACATTAAAATGCTATCAACATACAGTTATAAAAATGTCAGACGTTTTAGTTTATATCGGCGGTTGTTCGTGTTATCTTGATCGCCCACTGGAGTTTATAGTTGACCCATTACCTACCCTTTTGTTACCACTATATCACTGATATTAATACAGAATCGTAAGTAATATTCTAATAATTGAAGTCTATGTGATAATACGAACATCTGTGTGCTCCATTGATGTCTGTTTGTGTGAAGCTTGATTAGTAATGCCTAGGAATACAAATGTGAACGCTATGTAATTTGAGAAAAGAGATATCTATGTGAGGAGTTGATGATTTTATGCAATTCATCATTACAACTGATGAACAGTGCCTAATGCTACGTGTCAGTGTGAATCAGGTCTCATATTTCCCCTCTTTCAGGGCTAGTAGGCTAGGTGCAAAGTTAATGTGTAGCTGCTAACATTATATAGCTAATAGGCTAGGTCAGGGGTGTCAAACATCCGGCCCGCAAACGGGTTTAATCCGGCCCACGAGATGATTTTGTGAAGTATAAAAATGAGCTGCAATTTTTCAATAAAAGAAACTGCTGTTCCAATTGTGTCCACTGGATGGCGCAATAGCAATTGTGTTAAGCAAGCAAACTGTTTATACCGGGGCAGAGCAAATAGGTCAAGCAAGTGCAGCCAGTCCGGATGAGCTACTTTGTTTTGCCCGCGATATTTATTACGGCTTCTACTTTTAACATTATGTGCTTTGGCACCCTCATTGCCCCAATATGTCTCTGTCAAAAAAGAGAAAAGTGGACGCAGAGTGTTCCAAGAAAAATTGTCATCCTTCTATTTATTCACGGAATTGAATGGGAAAGCTGTATGTTTGGTGTGTTCACAGCATGTTGCAGTGCTGAAAGAATATAACCTTCGTCGCCACTATGTGAGTCTTCATGCCGACAAATATGACAACTTTCAAGGACAGCGGAGAAGAGAGAAGGTGAATGAACTGTTGGTGGGTCTGAAGAAACAGCAGTCTGTGTTTACTCACAGCCGAGACATCAGTGACGCTGCAGTGAAAGCTAGCTACCTCATTGCTATTGAAATCGCAGTGGCTTCTAAACCATTTAGTGAGGGTGAATTTGTAAAAACATGCATGATGAAGGCAGCAGAGATTGTGTGCCCTGAAAAGCACCAGGCTTTTGCAAATATCAGCCTGACAAGAAACATAGTTGTAGACAGGATTTCCGATCTTTCAGTGGATTTGGACAGCCAGTTGTAGCAAAAAGTAAAGTCATTTATTACGTTTTCGGTTGCAATTGATGAAAGCACGGACATTACAGATGTTGCACAACTGGCCATTTTCATCCGCGGAGTTGATGACACATTGACCGTCACCGAGGAGTTCGTGGAGTTGGTGCCGATGACAGATACAACGACAGCAGCTGATATTTTCACTGCACTCGTCGGCGCGCTGGACAGGGTCGGAGTGGACTGGTCCCGCGCTGTCAGCCTGGCTACAGATGGTGCGCCCTCAATTATCGGGAAAAAAGCAGGCGTTGTGACAAAGTTCAGAGAGAAAGTGCAATCTGCAAATGGAGGACGTGATTTTTGGACTTTTCACTGTATTTTGCACCAGGAGGCTTTGTGTTGCAAGTCATTAAAGATGGATAACGTCATGAAGGTGGTCATCCAAACTGTTAATTTCATCCGATCCAGAAGCCTGAATCACCGTCAGTTTGACAGCCTTCTCAGAGAGAAAGACCACATCTATGGCCTGCCATACCACACTGAGGTAAGATGGTTAAGCCGAGGTGCTGTGCTGAGGCGTTTCTTTGATTTACGAGAAGAAATTGAACAGTTCATGGAAGAAAAGGGCAAACCAGTGTTAGAATTTAATTCCGCAGAATGGATGCAGGACCTTGCATTTATGGTGGATGTTACAGAGCACCTGAATAACTTGAACAAACAGCTGCAAGGGCGCAACCAAGTTGCCACGCAGTATTATGACAGCATACGTTCTTTCAAGTTGAAGCTGTCATTGTGGGAGACGCAACTCGCCGGTGGTGATGCAGCTCACTTCCCCTGTCTGAAAAATGTTTGCGCGACCCAACATGTGGCAGACATGAAGCGGTTCAAAGATAAAATAACGGGACTGTTAAGGGAGTTTGAGCAACGCTTTCAGATTTTTGGTGAACTGGAGAAAGACTTCAAAGTTTTTTGTTCGCCATTCACCGTGAATCCCTCGGATTTGAAGGGCAAATTTGCCGCAGCTGGCTTGGACACATTTTATCAGAATCTCTTGCCAGGTTACCCCAACTTGACAGCCCTCGCTGCAAAACTGTTGTGCATGTTTGGAACCACATATCTTTGTGAGCAAGTTCTCTGTAATGAGCATAAATAAAACAAAGCTGCGCTCAAGGCTCACGCACAAGCACTTGAATCACATCCTGAAGTTGGCTGCCACTCAGGATGTGACGCCTGATATTGATGCGCTGGTGAAAGCTAAAAGTTGCCAGGTATCAGGAGTCAAATAAACTATGCAACCCCACTTAAAGTGCTGCATGAGACACCCTGATATAGTTCTGTGATCTGTGATATACTTCTGTGAATCACTGAGGCATTGTGTGTTTGTGTGTTGTTTGTCCTCAGAATTTCAAATAACTTGAGGTGTTTTATGATTAATAGTGATGTTGTGCTTTTGGACACACTGTCCTCAGGCTCCAGCTTTATGTTTATATGTTTTTATGTTGATGTGCTATTGTTTTTAATTGATTTTATTTTATTTGTATATTTAACCTATTCTTGACTCTGTGGTTCTTGCACTTGTTTGGGGAACAGGATTTCATTATTAGTATCTACATTTCTGCCTGAGAAATGACACCCTGATATAGTTCTGTGATCTGTGAAACAGTTCTGTGAATCACTGAGGCATTGTGTGTTTGTGTGTTCTTTTCTTTAGAATTTTCAAATAAACTTGAAGTGTTTTATGATTAATAGTGATGTTGTGCTTGTACTATTTTGGACACACTGTCCTCAGGCTCCAGCTTTATGTTTTATGTTGATAGTATTAAAACAAAGAAAACAATCTGAAGTTGTTGTTTTTAAGTTATATATACCATGATTTTACCGGTCCGGCCCACTTGGGAATAGATTTTCCTCCATGTGGCCCCTGAGCTAAAATGAGTTTGACACCCCTGGGCTAGGTGTTTGTAGATGGACTGAGGTGAATGAACCTACAGCAGCTGAGGGGATAATGGCTGGGGTAATTTTGGCTTGTTTTTGCTCTTCTCCAAATAGCATTTTAACGTTATTTAAATTGTATAGAAATGCAGTAAATGAGCTTCAACATACTATATCTTGAAAACTTGGTTACTGACATACAAACATTTTGAGACTATATCAACAATGGACTAATAAAACAAATACCAAAAGATAGTTTTTGGGTGGAGTTTTACTTTATTAGGGAATAGGGTGCCATTTGGGAAGCATCTCTCTTCCATTCCTCTTTCTCACCTCTAGCCTTCTATTCCATTCCTCTTTCTCACCTCTAGCCTTCTCTTCCATCCCTCTCTCTCACCTCTAGCCTTCTATTCCATTCCTCTCTCTCACCTCTAGCCTTCTATTCCATTCCTCTCTCTCACCTCTAGCCTTCTCTTCCATTCCTCTTTCTCACCTCTAGCCTTCTCTTCCATTCCTCTTTCTCACCTCTAGCCTTCTATTCCATTCCTCTTTCTCACCTCTAGCCTTCTATTCCATTCCTCTTTCTCACCTCTAGCCTTCTCTTCCATTCCTCTTTCTCACCTCTAGCCTTCTCTTCCATTCCTCTTTCTCACCTCTAGCCTTCTCTTCCATTCCTCTTTCTCACCTCTAGCCTTCTATTCCATTCCTCTCTCTCACCTCTAGCCTTCTATTCCATTCCTCTCTCTCACCTCTAGCCTTCTATTCCATTCCTCTTTCTCACCTCTAGCCTTCTCTTCCATTCCTCTTTCTCACCTCTAGCCTTCTATTCCATTCCTCTTTCTCACCTCTAGCCTTCTATTCCATTCCTCTTTCTCACCTCTAGCCTTCTATTCCATTCCTCTTTCTCACCTCTAGCCTTCTCTTCCATTCCTCTTTCTCACCTCTAGCCTTCTATTCCATTCCTCTTTCTCACCTCTAGCCTTCTCTTCCATTCTTCTCTCTCACCTCTAGCCTTCTATTCCATTCCTCTCTCTCACCTCTAGCCTTCTATTCCATTCCTCTTTCTCACCTCTAGCCTTCTATTCCATTCCTCTTTCTCACCTCTAGCCTTCTCTTCCATTCCTCTTTCTCACCTCTAGCCTTCTATTCCATTCCTCTTTCTCACCTCTAGCCTTCTATTCCATTCCTCTTTCTCACCTCTAGCCTTCTATTCCATTCCTCTTTCCCACCTCTAGCCTTCTATTCCATTCCTCTTTCTCACCTCTAGCCTTCTATTCCATTCCTCTTTCTCACCTCTAGCCTTCTATTCCATTCCTCTTTCTCACCTCTAGCCTTCTATTCCATTCCTCTCTCTCACCTCTAGCCTTCTATTCCATTCCTCTCTCTCACCTCTAGCCTTCTATTCCATTCCTCTTTCTCACCTCTAACCTTCTATTCCATTCCTCTCTCACTCTTTCTTCCTCCTACCGTCTCGCTATCTTACATATCCTCCCTTTTCATCTCTCTTCTTCTCTCTGCCATATCCTCCCACTTTTCAACACCTCCCCTTCATCCTTCTCCCTCTCTCTCCTTTCTCCCTCCTCTCTCCCTCTCTCTCCCTCCTCCTCCCTCCTCTCTCCCTCCTTCTCTCTCCCCCGCTTTCCTTTCTCCTTCCTCTCTCTCCTTTCTCTCTCCTCTCTCCCCCCTCCTCTCTTCCTCTCCCTCCTCTATCCTCTCCCCCTCCTCTCTCCCTCTCTCCTCTCTCCTCCTCTCTCCCTCCTTCACTCTCCCCCTCTCTCCCTCCTTCTCCCTCTCTCCCTCCTCTCTCCTCCTTCTCTCTCCTCTCTCCCTCCTTCTCTCTCCTCTCTCTCCTCTCTCCCTCCTTCTCTCTCCTCTCTCCCTTTTCTCCCTCCTCTCTCTCTCCTCTCTCCCTCCTCTCTCCTCTCTCCATTCTCCCCCCTCTCTCCCTCCTTCTCTCTCCTCTCTCTCCCTCCTCCTCCCTCTCTCCCTCCTCTCTCCCTCCTTCTCACTCCCTCCTCCCCCTCTCCCTTCTCCACATTCTCTCTCCCTCTTTTTCTCTCCTCTCTCCCTCCTTCTCTCTCCTCTCTCCCTCCTCTCTCCCCTCCCTCTCCCCCTCCTCCTCCCTCTCACCCTCCTTCTCTCTCCCCCCACTCTCCTTTCTCCCTTCTTTCTCCTTTCTCCGTCTCTCTCCTTTCTCTCTCCTCTTTCCCTCCTCTCTTTCTCCTCTCTCCTTCTCTCTCTCCTCACCCCTTCTCTCTCCCTCCTCTCTTCCTCTCTCTCCTTCCTCCTCCCTCTCTCCCTCCTTCTCTCTCCTCTCTCCCTCCTTCTCTCTCCTCTCTATCTCCTTCTCTCTCCTCTCTCCCTCCTTCTCTCTCCTCTCTCTCATTTCTCCCTCTCTCTCCCTTCTCCCTCCTCCCTACTCTCTCTCCCTTCTCTCTCCTCTCTCATCTCTCTCCTCTCTTCCTCCGTCTCTCTCCCCTCTCTCCCTCTTCTCTCCTTTCTCCCTCTCTCTCCTTTCTCTCTCCTCTCTCCCTCCTTCTCTCTCTTCTCTCCCCCCTTTATCCCTCTCTCTCTCGTTCTCTATGTCTCTTGCTTTCTCTCCTCTCTCTCTCTCTCTCTCTCTCTTTCTCTCCTCTCTCCCTCCTTCTCTCTCCACTCTCTCTCATTCTCTCTCCCTCCATCTCTCTCCTCTCTCTCCTTTCTCTCTCTTCTCTCCCCCTTTATCCCTCTCTCTCCTCTCTCCGCCCTCTCTCTCTATTCTCCCCCTCTCATCCTCTCTCCTCTCTCCCTCTCTCTCTCTCCTCTCTCTCTTCTCCCCTCTCTCCCTTCTCCCTCCTCCCTACTCTCTCCCTTCTCTCTCCTCTCTCCTCTCGCTCTCCTCTCTTCCTCCTTCTCTCTCCCCTCTCTCCCTCCTCTCTCCCTCTCTTTCCAATCTCCCTCCTTTGCTCTCCTCTCTCCCTCCTTTCTCCCTCCTTTCTCCATCCTTTCTCCCTCCTTTCTCTCTCCTCTCTCCCTCCTCTCTCCTCTCTCTCCCTCCTCCTCCATCTCTCCCTCCTCTCTCCCTCATTCTCTCTCCTCTCTCTCCTTCGCTCTCCCTCCTTCTCTCTCCTCTCTCCCTTTTCTCCCTCCTCTCTCCCTCCTCCCTCCTCTCTCCTCTCCCCCTCCTCTCTCCTCTCTCCCTTCTCCCCCTTGCTTCCTTCTCCTCCCTCTCTCCCTTCTCACCCCTTCTCTCTCCCCCTCTCCCATCTCTCTCATTCGCTCTCCCTCCTTCTCTCTCCTCTCTCCCTTTTCTCCCTCCTCTCTCCCTCCTCTCTCCCTCTCTCTCCCTCCTCTCTCCCTCTCTCTCCCTCTTCTCCCTCCTCATCTCTTCTCTCCTCTCTCCCTTCTGCCTCCTCACTCTCCTCTCTCCCTCCTTTCATCCTCCTCTCTCCTCTCTCCCTTCTCCCCTCTCCCTTCTGCCTCCTCACTCTCCTCTCTCCCTCCTTTCATCCTCCTCTCCCCCTCTCTCCCTTCTTCCTCCACTCTCTCCTATCTCTCTCCTCATATCTCCTCCCTCCCTTTCTCTCTATAGGATCAGCAGATGTTGGTGACCCAGTTAGACACAGGAACAGATGTTTGATGGGTGGTGTCTGTGTGTGTGTGTGTGTGTGTGTGTGTGTGTGTGTGTGTGTGTGTGTGTGTGTGTGTGTGTGTGTGTGTGTGTGTGTGTGTGTGTGTCTGTCTGTGCGTGTGCAATTATGTGTGCATGTGCCTGTCCCGTATATGACACGAGGGGGAAACTTGAGAGCGATTTGTTTTTTAAGTACCAGGATTGAGTGATAGAAGGAGGGATGTAGAAATGGAGGGAGGCATGGAGAGATGAAGAGATGGAACGATTGAATAGAGGCAAGAGGGAATTAAAAGGAGTGTGGTGATAAGAGAGAGCGAGAGAGAGAGAGAGAGAGAGAGAGAGAGAGAGAGAGAGAGAGAGAGAGAGAGAGAGAGAGAGAGAGAGAGAGAGAGAGAGAGAGAGAGAGAGAGAGAGAGAGAGAGAGAGAGTATTTGTCATCTTCCTGGTCTGAGTACTATGAGGATTACAGTGACCAGTATATTTTGCTTAATTATTTTCCTACCATTCCCTAATTGGAGTAAACTAATGGACAACAACACTTAGGCTTCTACTTCCAGCTTATACATACCATATACATTTTACGGATACAGAATATTTTACAATAGTTATCTTTTTTCTTCTTTTTTTTTTTTCATCCTTCAGCTACCCTCAACCCCTCTTCATCTATCTCTGAAGAACATCCAGTTGTGATTTATATTTGCCATATATTTTTCAACTGTGCTGCGATGTTTCACAAAAGTTCAGAACCTTTCTATTCTCATAGCTTCTACAGATTGTAAATTAAAGGTAAACATTTTTTGCTAACAGTATTATTATATTACTGATCGATTGACTATGACTTTTCAGATCACCCAGCAGTGCTATTTGCAGAGTTATCTCCAGGTACAGTGCATTCGGAAAGTATTCAGACTCCATGATTTTTTCCACATTTTATTACTTTACAGCCTTATTCTAAAATGGATTAAATTGTTTGTTTTTCCTCAGGTTTTTAGACATTTAAGCAAATAAAATAAAAAATAAAATAAAACGAAATATCATATTTACATAAGTATTCAGACCCTTTACTCAGTACTTTGTTGAAGCACCTTTGGCAGCGATTACAGGCTCAGGTCTTCTTGGGTATGACGCTACAAGCTTTGCACACCTGTGTTTGGGGAGTTTCTCCCATTCTCTGCAGATCCTCTCAAGCTCTGTCAGGTTGGACAGGGAGCATCGCTGCACAGCTATTTTCAGGTCTCTCCAGAGATGTTCGATTGGGTTCAAGTTTTCGTCAAGGACCTCTCTGTACTTTGCTCCGTTCATCTTTCCCTCGATCCTGACTAGTCTCCCAGTCCCTGCCGCTGAATAACATCCCCACAGCATGATGCTTCCACCACCATGCTTCACCGTAGGGATGATGCCAGGTTTCCTCCAGACGTGACGCTTGGCATTCAGGCCAAAGAGTTCAATCTTGGTTTTATCAGACCAGAGAATCTTGTTTCTCATGGTCAAGAGATTTTAGGTGCCTTTTGGCAAACTCCAAGCGGGCTGTCATGTGCCTTTTACTGAGGAGTGGCGTCCGTCTGGCCACTCTACCATAAAGGCCTGATTGTTGGAGTGTTGCAGAGATGGTTGTCCTTCTGGAAGGTTCTCCCATCTCCACAGAGGAACTCTTGAGCTCTGTCAGAGTGACCATCGGGTTCTTGGTTACCTCCCTGACCAAGGCCCTTCTCCCTCAATTGCTCAGTTTGGCCAGGCGGCCAGCTCTAGGAAGAGTCTTGGTGGTTCCAAACTTCTTCCATTTAAGAATGATGGAGGCGACTGTGTTTTTGGGGTCCTTCAATGATCCAGACATGTTTTAGTACCCTTCCCCAGATCTGTGCCTTGACACAATCCTGTCTCGGAGCTCTACAGAGAATTCTTTCGACCTCATGTTAACTGTGGGACCTTATGTAGACAGGTTTGTGCCTTTCCAAATCATGTACAATAAATTGAATATACCACAGGTGGACTTGTAGAAACATCTGAAGGATGATCAATGTAAACAGGATGCACCTGAGATCAATTTTGAGTGTCATAGCAAAGGATCTGAATACTTACAGTTGAAGTCGGAAGTTTACATACACTTAGGTTGGATTCATTAAAACTCGTTTTTCAACCACTCCACACATTTCTTGATAACAGACTATAGTTTTGGCAAGTCGGTTAGGACATCCACTTTGTGCATGACACAAGTAATTTTTCCAACAATTGTTTACAGACAGATTATTTCACTTATAATTCACTGTATCACAATTCCAGAAGTTTACATACACTAAGTTGACTGTGCCTTTAAACAGCTTGGAAAATTCCAGAAGAAGCTTCTGATAGGCTAATTGACATCATTTGAGTCAATTGGAGGTGTACCTGTGGGTGTATTTCAAGTCCTACCTTCAAACTCAGTGCCTCTTTGCTTGACATCATGGGAAAATCAAAATAAATCAGCCAAGACCTCAGAAAGAAATTGTAGACATCCACAAGTCTGGTTCATCCTTGGGAGCAATTTCCAAACGCCTCAAGGTACCACGTTTATCTGTGCAAACAATAGTACGCAAGTATAAACACCATGGGACCACGCAGCCGTCATACCGCTCAGGAAGGAGACGTGTTCTGTCTCCTAGAAATGAACATACTTTGGTGCGAAAAGTGCAAATCAATCCCAGAACAACAGCAAAGGACCTTGTGAAGATGCTGGAGGAAACAGGTACAAAGTATCTATATCAACAGTAAAACAACTCCTATATCGACATAGCCTGAAAGGCCGCTCAGCAAGGAAGAAGCCACTGCTCCAAAATATATATATATATATATATATATATATATATATATATATATATATATATATATATATATATATATATATATATGGGGACAAAGATCGTACTTTTTGGGAAATGTCCTCTGGTCTGATGAAACAGAAATAGAACTGTTTGGCCATAATGACCATCGTTATGTTTGGAGGAAAAAGGGGGTGGCTTGCAAGCCGAAGAACACCATCCCAACCGTGAAGCACGGGGGTGGCAGCATCATGCTGTGGGGGTGCTTTGCTGCAGGAGGGACTGGTGCACTTCACAAAATAAATGGCATCATGAGGAAGGAAAATTATGTGGATATATTGAAGCAACATCTCAAGACATCAGTCAGGAAGTTAAA
>NW_028166104.1:27500-34032 GCF_964263955.1 Coregonus lavaretus
TGAGCTCAATTTCGAGTCTTATAGCAATGCGTCTGAATACTTAAGTAAATATGGTATTTCTGTTATTTATTTTTAATAAATGTGTTAACATTTCTAAAAACCTGTTTTCGCTTTCTCATTATGGGGTATTGGTCGATGTGTGTAGATTAATGAGGAATGTATTTGATTTTATCCATTTTAAGGCTGTAACACATTACATTTACATTTTAGTCATTTAGCAGACGCTCTTATCCAGAGCGACTTACATTTAGGTGAATACATTATTTTTTTATTTTTTTATACTGGCCCCCCCGTGGGAATCGAACCCACAACCCTGGCGTTGCAAACGCCATGCTCTATCAACTGAGCTACATCCCTGCCGGCCATTCTCTCCCCTACCCTGGACGACGCTGGGCCAATTGTGCGCCGCCCACGAGTCTCCCGGTTGCGGCCGGCTGCGACAGAGCCTGGATTCGAACCAGGATCTCTAGTGACACAGTTAGCACTGCGATGCAGTGCCTTAGACCACTGCGCCACACAACAAAATGTGGAAAAAGTCAAGGGATCTGAAACATTTCCGATAAAGATATCCCCTGATATTGAACCTTTTGGTCTTAATACCGTTGCATTTTGCATAAAACCACGACAAAATGTACAAAAAATACAAATATAAACATAAAAACACTACAAAATGTTGCTACACAGTTTGAATCCTAGGCTCAAAGTGTCAAATTGTTTTTGCACTGACTTTTGATGTAAAGGAAGACACTACATAGGTAGGTGGCCTTGTCTTGGTCACTGACCTTTGGTTGTCTCTCTACAGCTGTAGGGATGAACTTTGATTGGACAGCATACCGCAGTTGTCACGGCTACAGCCCATAGACACTTCTGTAATTGATTCTTTGGTTTCAGATTGCTTCCTGATTTAATTGGTTGCTGAACTTTTTCCTCTCTAGTCTGTGATTGGTCACTCACCCCCTCTCTCTCTCTTCTCTGTGATTGGCAGGTCGTGACCAGGGGCTTGGTAGGTGTTGTTGTTGCTGTAGTCCATCGCTGAGGTTGTCTCGGAGACCGAGTGTTGCCATGGGGAAACAGAACAGCAAGCTGCGGCCAGAGATGCTTCAGGACCTGAGAGAGAACACTGAGTTCTCTGACCATGAACTACAGGAGTGGTACAAGGTCAGAACACACACACACACACACACACACACACACACACACACACACACACACACACACACACACACACACACACACACACACACACACACACACACACACACACACACACACACACACACACACACACACACACACACACACACACACACACACACACACACACACACACACACACACACACACACACACACACACACACACACACACACACACACACACACACACACACACACACACACACACACACACACACACACACACACACACACACACACACACGACCCTAACCTAGGTGACAGCAGACCATATCCCTAATATAGTGGTAGAAGGTGAGAGCAGACCTATATTTTGGTGGCCTCTCTTATCCAGAGCGACTTACAGTTAGTGAGTGCATACATTTTCCATACTGCCCCCCCCCCCCCTGTGGGAATCGAACCCACAACCCTGGCGTTGCAAGCGCCATGCTCTACCAACTGAGCTACAGGAAGACCAATAACATCTGAGATAGGCCCAATTTTATCTGATATACACATCGAAATTATTGAATACTTTATAACAAATGTACCTTTCCAGATTGGAACAATGAGTTTTGTGTGTGTAGAAGGACATGGCTTTACCATTTAAATGACTGAAAACGTATGAATGAAGTGTCTTATTCACGGCTCTACACTGATTTAATACAAGGATCACATTTAGGGGCACAATGAAACTATTTGAGTAAGACTGTTTTAATGATAACAAATTACTAAAAGTTCATGAATAAAATATTTTAGGGGGGTGGTTCCATGCTCAATAAAGTACAATGTATCCTACAAATATTTGAGTCACGTGGGTGAGACAAAAGTGTTCAGCTGCCCCTTTAAGGGGCGGGCCTTTACCATGGTAACGGTGGGGTTTGCATGTTTTACTGTACATGTGTGAAGCTAGCCACAATAAGGATTAGCCACAACAGTGGAATTTTTCGGTTTGCCTTCAAAATAAAAGTCCCCCATTGAAACTGATCCAAAAGGATACAAATAGTGAAGTAATGCCATATTAGGACTATTGTGGCTCATCCTTATTGTGGCTAGCTTAACACAGGTTCTGTCTGTCAGACATCCCTTTGCTAGTATCAGTTAAGCAAACTCAGACTAACATTGAACAACAACCTAATGTGTGAACAAAACTATTTAAATGGCCAAGAAACACAAGGACAAAGACACACTTTAGTAGACTTTTTGGTAAATTAGACCAACTTTTACTTGTACTCTTCTAAAAATGAATGTTTTAGCACTGCACTCAGTGTGCACAGTGCCCCAGGCACATGCCATAACTATCCAGCCTCCACCCAGTACCCTGGCCTGAACCTAGTCACTGTCACTAGCCGGCCTCCACCCAGTACCCTGCCCTGAACCTAGTCACTGTCACTATCCGGCCTCCACCCAGTACCCTGCCCTGAACCTAGTCACTGTCACTATCCGGCCTCCACCCAGTACCCTGCCCTGAACCTAGTCACTGTCACTATCCGGCCTCCACCCAGTACCCTGCCCTGAACCTAGTCACTGTCACTAGCCGGCCTCCACCCAGTACCCTGGCCTGAACCTAGTCACTGTCACTAGCCGGCCTCCACCCAGTACCCTGCCCTGAACACGATGAAGAAGCTCTCTCCCTCCTCTGTGTAAAGAAATTAGAATGCAACCAACCGCAGCGCACGCAAACCACACTGCCCGCAGGTACCGGGAGACGGGACAGACAAGCAGACAGTCAAACTAGCAGTGTTTCCCTGTCATCGGTTGCTTTGTGACTGACGGGTGCCTGTCCTATCAATAGATCACTAGAAGATGCATATTGTTAATTCTAGCGGGAGAGGGCTCGGTAGACTTGAAGAAACTAGACTAGCGAATTGAAAAGTAGCCTAGTTAATCTAAGTGGAAAAAGAAGAAGGCTAAAAATGAGTCTGTAATCGGCTGTTTAGCCAACAGCCAGCGATAGTGGAAAAGACTACACCTAACCCCTAACCCTTACCCTTACCCTTACCCTTACCCTTACCCTTACCCTTACCCTAACCCCTAACCCCTAACCCCTAACCCCTAACCCTTACCCTTACCCTTACCCTTACCCTAACCCCTAACCCCTAACCCCTAACCCCTAACCCCTAACCCTTACCCTTTACCCTTACCCTTACCCCTAACCCCTAACCCTAACCCTAACCCTTACCCTTACCCTAACCCTTACCCCTTACCCCTTACCCCTAACCCCTAACCCCTTACCCTTACCCTTACCCCTTACCCCTAACCCCTAACCCCTTACCCTTACCCTTACCCTTACCCCTAACCCCTAACCCCTAACCCCTTACCCTTACCCTTACCCTAACCCCTTACCCTTACCCCTTACCCCTAACCCCTAACCCCTAACCCCTAACCCCTTACCCCTTACCCTTACCCCTTACCCCTAACCCCTAACCCCTTACCCTTACCCCTTACCCCTAACCCCTAACCCCTTACCCTTACCCTTACCCCTAACCCCTAACCCCTTACCCTTACCCTTACCCTTACCCTTACCCTTACCCTTACCCTTACCCTTACCCCTTACCCCTTACCCCTAACTCCTAACCCCTAACCCCAGAGCACTTATTCACACAGGCATTAATCCATTTAAAAAACCACACACAAATATACACACACACACACACACACACACACACACACACACACACACACACACACACACACACACACACACACACACACACACACACACGTATGTGCAGCCAGTCACGTATACAGACTGTTAGGTTCTGAACAAACTGAGTAAAAACTCAAATGGACGACTAGAAAAAAGCTCATTCCAAGTTTATTCAGCCACTGGGTCATACAGCTGCAAAGACAAAGCATGATTACACAATCACATATATTTATAACCTTCTAATAGGCGTGGACAACTCGGTACACATCTAGACAACCAATACATCTCACGTACACACACATGCACACACACACAAACACACACACACGCGCGCGCACACACACACACACACACACACAAACACACACGCGCGCACACACACACACACACACGTTCGGTGATGAGGTATTTCATCGGTCAACTGTCGCCTCATCATGCTGAGATTTGGACCAGAAATATTTTGTATGGGTGAGGAAACATCACATGGTGCACTGAGCAGGATAAAAAAAACCACATGGCGCTGTCGCCTTCCTCTTCCCTCTTCCTGGATTAACAGGCTGGGGGTGTGGCCCAGATGGCACCCTATTCCCTATAGAGTAGGTTCTGGTCCCTTTTGGGCTCTGGTCAAAGTAGTACACTTCATAGGGATAGGGTGCCATTACCCGCAGTACATGAATACTGTGGTGTTTTACCACTGTCAGTACATGAATACTGTTGTGTTTTACCACTGTCAGTACATGAATACTGATGTGTTTTACCACTGTCAGTACATGAATACTGATGTGTTTTACCACTGTCAGTACATGAATACTGTTGTGTTTTACCACTGTCAGTACATGAATACTGTTGTGTTTTACCACTGTCAGTACATGAATACTGATGTGATTTACCACTGTCAGTACATGAATACTGATGTGTTTACCACTGTCAGTACATTAATACTGATGTGTTTTACCACTGTCAGTACATGAATACTGATGTGTTTTACCACTGTCAGTACATGAATACTGATGTGTTTTACCACTGTCAGTACATGAATACTGTTGTGTTTTACCACTGTCAGTACATGAATACTGATGTGTTTTACCACTGTCAGTACATGAATACTGATGTGTTTTACCACTGTCAGTACATGAATACTGATGTGTTTTACCACTGTCAGTACATGAATACTGATGTGTTTTACCACTGTCAGTACATGAATACTGATGTGTTTTACCACTGTCAGTACATGAATACTGATGTGTTTTACCACTGTCAGTACATGAATACTGATGTGTTTTACAACTGTCTAATGTTGGCATGCCACCCCTGGTCCTCTCCAAATTCTACCGCTGCACCATCGAGAGCGTCCTGACCAGTTGCATCACAGTCTGGTGCAGAATTGTTCCATCCCTGACCCGAAGGCTCTCCAGGGGGTGGTGAAGACATCCCAGTACATCACTGGGACCGTGCTCCGACCCATCCAGTACATCACTGGGACCGTGCTCCCACCCATCCAGTACATCACTGGGACCGTGCTCCCACCCATCCAGTACATCACTGGGACCGTGCTCCCACCCATCCAGGACATCTATTAGAAACAATGCCTGAGGAAGGCCCACAGCATCATCAAGGACCCCCACACACCCCAGCCACGAGCTGTTCACTCCCTTACCGTCGGGCAGACGGTATCGGAGCATGAGGTCTGATACCAACAGGCTCAGAGACAGTTTCCATCTGACTGTTCAACACTTGAACTGGACTGACCACCTACTCTGATTCTCCGCACCTTAGCACACACGCACTCACTTATGCACACACACACACACACAGACACACACAGACACACACACACACACACACACACACTAAATAAGCCCCCCCCCCACACACACACACACACACACACGCACACACACACACACCACATAAGCCCACACAAACATGCATACTGACGCAACACACACACACAAACACACTCACCACATATACTGCTGCTACTGTCTATTAGCTATCCTGTTGCCTAGTCACTTTACCCCTACCTTTATATACATAGCTACCTCAATTATCATCGTACCCCTGCACATCAACTCGGTGCTGGTGCTTCCTGTATATATTCATGTTAATTTCTACTTCCTGTATATATTCATGTTATTTTCTACTTCCTGTATATAGCCATGTTAGTTTTACTCATTATTATTATTCGTTATTCACTGTGTATTTATTCCTCATGTCACTATTTCAATTTTTTATGTGATTTTTATCTTAACTCTGCATTGTTGGAAAAGGACCCATAAGTTCAGCATTTCACTGTTAGTCTACACCTGTTGTTTACGAAACATGTGACAAATAAAATTGGATTTGATTTATACTGATGCTAAAATGTTTATTCTGTTCTACTGATCCATTTACTTTATGTTCCTATTCTTATATTTTATTATTTCTTATTGTTGTTGCATTGTTGAGAAGGAACCTGCAAGTAAGCATTTCACTGGACAGTATATACCATGTGAACCCTGTACATACGGTGTATACCATGTGAACCCTGTACATACGGTGTATACCATGTGAACCCTGTACATACGGTGTATACCATGCGAACCCTGTACATACGGTGTATGCCATGCGTATCTCGTACATACGACTATTAAAAGTTGAAGTTGATTAATGCTGGGACATAAAGTCTGTTTCAGAGGAATGGATGTGTTGGTAATGGAACGAGCAC